>NW_012148875.1:2579881-2580479 GCF_000956105.1 Propithecus coquereli | reverse complement strand
CCAGCAATACTAACATTTTAGACTAGATAATTCTTTGTTTGGGGTTGAGGGGAGGGCTGTCCAGTGTATTGTAGGATGTTTAGTAGCATCCCTGGCCTGCCCAGTAGATGCCAGTAGTATTAATATCTCCTTCCAGTTTTGACAACCAAAAATATCTCTAGAGATTGTCAAATGTCCCCTGGGAGGTAAAATCATTACTGGTTGAGAACCACTGCTGCAGAAGAAAAAGCAATAATGTTAGATGTCATTTTTGTTCACCAGCGCTCTCTGTATTGAATTTTATAATAATTACTTACATAGTACATAGCACTTTTGTTGCATAAATGGTGATTTGTTAGTAGTCATACCACCAGATCAGCAGGAGTCAAAACAGTGGTTCTGCTTTCGGTTTTAAAATGATCTATAAAATCACTTGGCATCTCCTGTGACATCTCTTCTTATATCTTGAACTAATGCTAAAAACTGCAGAGACATTTAACCATTTCTCATATCCTTATGTTTTGCTTCCTAAACTCGACTACAAGCTTTTTTGGAACAGAGAACTACTAAGGTTGGCATAATGCCTCATTCATTGTATAAACTGTTTTATTTGCATATA
>NW_012148875.1:2579321-2579831 GCF_000956105.1 Propithecus coquereli | reverse complement strand
AGTGGTTTTAGCCATTTCAGAATGAATTTTGGGAATAATTACAGACGCAAGTTAATGCAAACAACTTCAAAAAAGTCCATACAAGTGACAAAAAACTTACAGAAAAAATGACTGTGAAGATTTGTTTCAGAGAGCACTGTAAACACAAATGTACACCATAAAGAACAGCAGTTAAAAAAAAAAGGTAGATGAGCTCTGACTTCTCCTTTTTATGGTCATTTATATTTTTTAATGACTGGATTTGCTACCTATTTCATTTACAAAGCAATGATAACAAAAGAGACACTTGGAAAATCATAGATGTGGTTTCCCAAGCCATTCCCATTTATATCTAGGCTCATCCTTTTTCCTCTTTTTTCCCCTCAAAAACCAGCATTTAGGGGTCACTACAATGACAACCTAGTCTTTTAGGTAGCTCAGTCTGCCCCTAAGCTCCTATAGTGCCATTCATCAGAGCTTTGCAGGTATAAAGCCGCAAAGCTATCCTCTCCACCCACCATACTTATACTC
>NW_012148875.1:2577299-2579271 GCF_000956105.1 Propithecus coquereli | reverse complement strand
GGCACCAGGGAACCTCTCTGTCTCCGGGTAGTTCCAAAAAGAAAAAAGAACCCATTGTGGGTTTAACTGCACATGCTCAATTCCTTTACCCAAATCAACCAATCAGTTAAGACATTCCTTCTCACAGAAGTGATACTTAGGTTGTGGAGCTGGCAATATTTAACAGTAGTATCTAAAGACAGGTTTATATCTCTTCTTCATGGTATTCACTTGTATTAATCAAAGAGTAATTTCACTTTTAGAGTAACTAAATGCATACAAACAATGCTCCTCCTCCAACTTTTACTTATCTGAATTATTCAGCGACCTGCCTGTAATTGATACAGTTCTACCAGACGTTAGCAGTCCACAAAAAGGGCTTCCTAGATAGCGAGATGAGGGCATTTCTTAGAGCAATGGGTAAAAAGTGACATCTCTGCAAAATTTTGCTGGGAAGCAGTTTTTAAAATCTCTGTACTCTTTCAGATAATTCTCAGGTAACAAATAGATGGAGGCCCTTTGTAGTACTGCAGTGAAAGGGCTGTATCCTAACTGTAAGCACTGATCTTAACACCTGATGCAGTGTTCACCTACAAACTGGCTTATCAACATTCTTCACAGCACTCACACAACCAAATAGGGTATTGTATAAAAAATATGAACAATGAAATGCCCCTAACAGGACTGTAGAGTATAGAAGTCAAAATTCTATCTGATAAACCTACCCATAGTAGCACCCGATCTCCTTCAGTCCTAGTCAATTCTTCTTTTATTTCTGTGAATACGAGCATTATTAACCCCAGTCCACTAATCTATGAGAGGAAGTCCTTTCAGTGGAGGAGGAAGAGAAGAAGATAGAGATACCCTTCAGGCCTTTCTCATTCTGCTGGGTCTATTAAACATACACAGGAAAGATAAAAACCTAACTAGAAAAGTGATACTTCAAAGTCCTCTATTCATCTCTGTGCAATCTGGCCATGACTATGAAATCAGATGAGGTTAGATACAGAAAGCATACTGCTTTATTTCTGCCTCAATCATTTGTGCAAAGATGGAAAGCTGATGAAACAAAATGTGACACATATTTTTCCGGAATTAATTCAAATGCTGGTAGGAGTCCAAAAGTGCTATTTACTGAAGCAGAGGTATATTCACCACATCAACTGCTGCACTGGTGCACACAGCATCATCAAGAACTTTTCTTCCTTACCTCTTAAACCTCTAAACCAATGCGCATTTTTAAAAAGAGAAGAATCACAGTATTGTTATAATATGGAGCTATGACCTAGGAATGGTGTATTTCTAACATTTAAATGACCTTAGGAAATGGATTAAATTAAAATTAACTTGGATCAAACTAGTAGAAGCAATCCAGGCAGTAAGTCAGTGTAGGCAAAGGGAAGACAGAGCCTAGAAATGAAGCCTGGGACAGTGGTCAAAGAGAAGCCACAGTAGGGTACAGGAAACAAACAGCAGGAAGCCTGTTCAGGGTATGGCCACCATGGATGGCGTATCCTTAACATTTGTGTACAAAGTGAAATAGTCTACCCTGTGGTTAAAAATTTGATCTGAGTAATAAGCCCTGTGTAATTTGGGGGTTAAAGGGAGAGTTCTGTGTTTAGAATAGTTTGGAAAAGTCAAATTAAAAAAAAGCCATCTGAAGGACTCTAGCAGAAAGAAAAGAAGGCTTCTCTAGGAAACAATTTATGAGAAACTGAGTTATGGTACAAATCTGATTCCTGAGTTTATGCCCCAGATTGCCACTTATGGGAAATTTACAACTTCAAGCAGGTGATAAAGAATAAATAAAACAGAAAAAGAAAAATCACAGGTGAAAGGAGTTCCTATAAAAGGCAGGGAAATATGGAATAGTGAGAATAATGTAGAGTGGGGTTTCTCAATCCCAGCAATACTAACATTTTAGACTAGATAATTCTTTGTTTGGGGTTGAGGGGAGGGCTGTCCAGTGTATTGTAGGATGTTTAGTAGCATC
>NW_012148875.1:2576205-2577249 GCF_000956105.1 Propithecus coquereli | reverse complement strand
TTATTAGGAATAATCTATAATAACAGTTTATCTGTAATCTATATTCTGTGGACATTATAGGTCAATATTTTGTTTGGATAAATATAAAAAATCTTGTACACTAGGGTAGTGTTTAAAAAACAAAGAAATTTTAAGAATATTATTTTCAATTTCCTAGATACTTTCTGAGTGTACTGAAATCTGGAATATTTATTTTAAAGTTGGTAGCACTAAGGATGTTAATGTTTACTTGTATTAACAATAGCCTTATTGAAATCAGTATCAGGCAGAGTTTAGCTTTAATGCTTCAAGTTGGGTTGTTCTCACTGTGCTAATCTGCAGCATTTATACCTCTGCCCACAAAACCATGTTTCAGCAAAGTTTACTAGAAGCTTCAGGTCTCCAAGACCTCTTATATTCACATGGAGTTTATTGGTATTCTCAGAAGATTTAAAGGTATTCAATGATTGTGTAAGCAAAACATTTAAAAATAAAGAAACAATGTGCTTTTTCAGATATGCCTAGACTTATTTCTTATTTATTCACATAAGTACCTTAGATATACAAAGCAAATATTCTATTCTAATTTATGTTTAAAGTTAACGCTGAATATGACATATTTTAAAATATACCAGTTCATTTACTTGATAGACCTAATCAAAGGCAGAATAAAAAACTAGATTTGGATTTAGGAAGAAAAATATATTGCTTAAAAAATTAAATATGCTTAATTCAAATAGAGCTAGTTCAAAATTAAGGGTAAAAGAATTGAATTTTTACATAAGCAAACAATATTTTAGTTAAATGCTGGGTAGTTATATTTCTGATAATGAGGGTCTAGATAATTTGAACAAACACTCCTGCTCAGAATAAGCAGAAAAATAAGAGAAAATAATCTAACTGAAGGAATCAGAGCACCAATATGTAATAATGGGGCCAGGATCTGGCAGAAGAAGAACTATAGAGATGAGTACAGGATTTAGGGCAGCTTTTCACTTCAGGGCAGCTCTATTTCCTGGAAGAAGCTAGCGAGGAACAGAAAGTTAGCTGCCCTTTTAACAGACT
>NW_012148875.1:2562666-2564535 GCF_000956105.1 Propithecus coquereli | reverse complement strand
TCTGAAGAGACATTATCTTTAAAAGTTAAACTTCTATACTTAATAATTTTTATTCAATTGCTTATGTTAAAATCATCCCTTATGCCAATTATTCTGTAGTCACAATATTTATATTAGGTGACTCAATAACACTGTGCTATTATCAGTTGTAAACTAAAACAGAAACACGTAAATGGTCTGTTTCCAAAATAATTCTTACATCAGGATTCCTAGACTAACAAATTATTAAGTATTATAACCTATGGAAATTTTGGCATTATATCCTCATTGTGAATGTGTAACTTTGAATGTTTAATCAGATTAACTGCTTAACATTCAAAGTTCAGCATTTTGAATGATTTACTGTTATAATTTTGTCTAGCTTCCAAAAAAAAACCAAACAAATAATTACCTGTGTGACACCATGATACATTCCATAAGTATCTGTTTTGACTTTACCTAACAAAAGACCCCTTGCGACATACCACAAGAAGATTTCTAATAATTAATAGAGGTCAATACAATACATATTTCTAAGTAACTTTTTAAAGTCTCCGTATAAAATGATTTTCTACAATTTGTTAACAATGGAACAGCAATGTAATTTTATCTTAGAAAATGAAAGCATACAAATAAGAACTTCTTTATATTTAAGAATAGAAGGTATCTTGCTCTAATGTACCTACCCTATCTCCTAAGTAACATCAGTCTTATTTTAATACGAGTTATAACCATACCTTTGAAGAAGTAAAATAAAGTGGTAGAAAAGAAATGAAATTTGAAATCAAACCTGAGTTAAAACCTCAGTTGTTCCAGGAATTAGCTATGCAAGTTTGAGCAAGTTACTTTATCCTACTTAGTGTAAGGTGGTACATACTTAAAAAGTAGATATTCATACCTATATGCTCATGAAGTTGTATGAGCATTACATGAATTAATAAGTAAAACAGAGTCAAGGGCAGTGTCAAAAATAAGGCTGTACAGTAGCTACTCTAGTTATTATTATGGCTTTTTTGATGTTATGAAGTTTTGAATACTATATAGATAATAATAAACTCTAAAATGGGCCTAATAATGATATCTAACTCATAGGGTGACAGAATTAAAATTAAATGAGATAAACACATAAAGCAGCAACTCTGAGTCTGAATAAAGGTTAACTAGTACTACTACTATTACTCCTAACTCTCCAGATACTTGAACTCAATGCTCTGTAAGAATCCATCAATCAACTCCATTTTTGGAAAGAGGTGAGCACCAAATGGGCTTAGCCTAAGTTTCATCTACTAAATAAAGAGGCAGCCTCAGAGGGGAGTTAGGAGACCAGAGTTTTAAGCTTGATTCTGCTTCAAACTAGGCCAAATTCATCTTACCAATAATACAATGCTATAATTTATATGGCTACCTCTGGGAATCTGATTTATCACTCTAAACAAAGAACCAACATTATTGGCTACTTACTAATTTTATTTTCGCTTTAGAAATGATCATCCTAGACCTTACTGAAGGGATACTTTCTATAATATATAAACTGGTAGAAATTCAGTGTTTCAAAGAGAACATCCAAACTATTGGGCAAGTAATATTTTTAAAAGTCAGACCATACTCAGCATGGTATGACAAGTGAAACATAAAGCACTCTTATTTTTCATAATCTGACTTATTTTCTCAAAATATGGACAAACATAAAAGGCTAAAAATATATAAAGGCCTAAGAATATGTAAGATGTTAAAATCATAGTGGTCTGTATAGATACAGATTTTAACAGAAAACAGACACATCATTTCTTTCTGGTATAGTATTTGAGATCGGATTTTTAAAGAAAACTAAATGTTTACTAAAATCAGTGTCTGTCTCTCATATTTTTACATACAACACTTCCCTTTACT
>NW_012148875.1:2561512-2562056 GCF_000956105.1 Propithecus coquereli | reverse complement strand
TTATCTTTACTTTTTTGAAGGGAGGTTAAAAAATTTGCTCAAATTCATACAGGTAGTAGGTAACAGAACCAGATTTCAAACTTGTATCTGTTTTACTCTAAAAACCATGGGATCCACTAGTTCTCAAACCTGGCTAAGTCTTCTAAAAAACACAGATTCCTAGATCTGACCCCCTCCAAGATTCTGATTCAGTAAGTCTGGGGCAGGGCCAGGAAATCCTTGGTTTTTTAAAGCTATCTGGTGAATCTGATGTATAGCCGATTTGGAAAGTACTACGCTAGGTTATACTGCTTTCTTCCCCCAGTAAACTGTGTATAACACAAAACCAAATAAATGTGAGAAATCCTTCTCAGATTTTTAGGGAGTTTCTTCCCCTGCCCCCACAGATCAGCTTCCATTAACTAAAACACAGTTTTTTAGTATATGAAATTTGGTTTAAAGTGGCTGTTGTTGGAAATAACTGATTGGGGAAGGAAGGTTAAGAAAAAAGTGAACTGAGAATTAACTGTCTTTTAATTGAACAGAACCTATTCATCCAGTTCCA
>NW_012148875.1:2560761-2561462 GCF_000956105.1 Propithecus coquereli | reverse complement strand
TATTTTGTGCTTTATAACAGCATTTTCAGTATCTATATTTCAATTAGAAAATAAGGTAAGCCATTTTAGGAGGTAGACAGAGAGTTAGTGTCATTTCCTCAATTTGATGAAGGGAAAATTGAAACTCAGAGATTCAGAGCTTGCCTGAGACCACAGGGTCTAATAAGTGCCAAATCAAGGATCCAAATTCTGACATTCTGACACTGTAATTCACATGACATATGGCTTGGCCCTAGATAATACTAATTTTGGCATTAATGAAATTTAATACAACCAAATTATTTTCTGTAATAATTAAAGTATATATCTAAAATGAGAAAAAAAAAGCAAATACGTAGGTATTTCATAGATTCTTCAAGCTGGAAGAGACTATTAGGTTAATCTTCATAAAAAGTCCATAAAAGGTGAGGTTAATCATACAAACTGTCCAACAGCACACAGTTAGTTTGGGGCAGAACTGAGTCTAGAACTAAGGCCCCCAAACAGCCAGGGGGACGAATCTGTTTTTATAGGACACTAAAGCTTAGAATGGCTTCTACATTCATAAAAAGTCCATAAAAGGTGAGGTTAATCATACAAACTGTCCAACAGCACACAGTTAGTTTGGGGCAGAACTGGGTCTAGAACTAAGGCCCCCAAACAGCCAGGGGGACAAATCTGTTTTTATAGGACACTAAAGCTTAGAATGGCTTCTACACTTT
>NW_012148875.1:2558990-2560680 GCF_000956105.1 Propithecus coquereli | reverse complement strand
GGGGAAGAGGATGATGCGAGAGGCGATTCCACAGAGATCACATGTGGCCTATATAGTCTAAAATATTTACTATCTGGCCTTTTACAGAACTGATCGTTTTATTAAAGACAAACAGAGATACTGAGTGAGACCTAAGAACAAAAAGAATACCACCCACACAGTGCTGGTATATCAGATAAGAAAATATAATTTTAAAGTTTAATTAAAACTTCTTGATAAAGAGGGAATTAAATTCAATGTCATTGGCTCCTTCAAAAACACTGAAATGTTTTATGATAAACTAATTTCAGGTTTTAAATGCCTGTATTCTTAGGAATTTCTCTGATTGGAGAATTGTGTCAAGTGGGATTTACTACTAGTCTATAATGCACAAAAATGTAAAAACCAGAATAGAGAATTCTCATACGAATGCCAAAAATAAGAATTTACCTTACCTAGCATATACATAATTCCCTCCTCCAGAAGCAAATCATACTCTAGCCTATCTAGCCTATGCCTACTAAAAGAAACACTGGGGATTTAGATGTCAGTAGTGACCCTAGATTACTTTCTATTTCAGTGCCAACCATAATTACATTCTTAAGCCAAATGTACCATATATGAAACTCTATGAATATGGAATCTGTCACCTACCACCAAAGAGGCTAAAGAGATTTTGAAAAAAAAAAATCACTTTAATTCCAAAATGTACCTGTAAAATAGCTAAATAAATGGTTATACCACCAAGTTCTTTATTAGCTTTCCCTTTCCTTTGGACTCACATGCTCAAAACACCTTATATCCTTTTTGATAAAATTACTCTGGAAAGAATACTATTTCATGTTAACGATTTTAACAGAATGTCCAATGCTAAAAGCACTAATTCTTATAGCAGTTGCAAAAAGGTGACATTTATTATGTCTGTGTGCACATGTATAGAAAATTGTGTCAAATTCTATTCCTGATATGGAGATATTAAATAAGTCCCACTTAAAGTGTGCATGAGTTAATAATTTGGAGAATTACAGAAAATCACATTCAGTTATTTAGGTAGAGAGGCAACTTGTCTACTCTCATCCTACTCCCTTTTCAAGATTGATAGCCTCTGAAGGAAAGACTGCTTACAATTCTTGTCCAGTTAGGTACACTAGCTTGAAAAAGTTTCTCAAAAGGTATTTATTCTTTTGGCTTCTTACTATGCTTTATAACTGAGGGCCCAAGGATGTAGAAAACATAAATGATATGTCTAGGAAAGGATAATTGGCTCTGTGTGTGTGTGTGTCTGTAAAATTGTGACACTGTCCTATTACCTCCCTCTATTTCACAAGCTCAAAAACAGATCAAGTACCTACCTTTTGTTCATCTTTTAGTGTAAATGAGTTTCAGAATCTGGAGTGGACCACATGGAGCTGTGGGAAACCTATCTGCAGGTACTAATGGAGGTACGGGGGCATGTGGAATTAAATACCATTCCGCATGCTTGTAGCTGTATTGTTTTTCTAGTACTCTTTATTGCAAAGACGATATGTCAGCCACAGTATGGGGCTTAAAAGGGGTTGTAAGCTATCATTCTTAATATAGTTCTTTTAGGAAAATGTGAATTCAGACAATTTATAAACAACCCAATTTTAAGAACGTAGTTCCCTCTTAATCCTATCTCCACAAAACAAATCTGGAATTTCTGCATATATCTAGCGATGAAACAAAGAAA
>NW_012148875.1:2537314-2557970 GCF_000956105.1 Propithecus coquereli | reverse complement strand
ATTTTTTTTTTTTTTTTTTTACTTCTAAAGCTTTTGGGTATATTTAAAGCTAAATCAAGTTCCCACACGAAATATTAATGCTCTCATTTTACATTGGTGGACATGTTTTATTTCAACAAGCATCAACATGCTATCATTACAGTAGCTCATTCCTGCTGGGGGAAATGAAAGAGATTTAGGAAAAGCTTAAAGAAGCCATTCCTCCTCCCCCATCTCCTGCAATTCCAGAGTGGGAAGTGTAAATAGGATGCCGGGACATAGGCACCTCCTCCCACTCTTTCCCTTCCCACTTTTCTGCTGATGGGTAGTCTTTTAAGACCTCAGCTGCTGAGAGTGAATTATCACAACCCTCAATCTATAGCACTCTATCACATTAGTCCACACAAGGCTCTTCTCTTATTTAATATTTCTTTTCATCCCCAATATTAAAGGTCCTGGCCCCTTCCCTCCACCACTGCTAGAGGGGAAAACTTGTGCATTTGGTATAGGGCCTTGTACATACATTTATCCTTGAATAATCTGTACTACTGTTTTATTTATGTGTTTAGTTTACATAAGTAATACTGTACTATAGGTCTTGTTTTCAGCCCTTTTTAATAATCACTACTATGTTGTTAAGCCCTCTTTGTGTTGCTGTAGTACCGAGAAAAAGAAAAGCACATCTGGGAGCTGTCCTGACATTATTAACAAGGCCTTCATCTTATGAGCTGGTCTGAGACCTCCTTGGTATTCTGTTGAACATGAACGATTTCACAGAACAATATTAGACAAGGCCATTCTATGACCATAATGGATCAAGACAAAAACAAGACCACTGTATGATCAGGTTTTGACAAAATATGAACACTGTCCAAGCCACAAAAATAAACACATAATCCCTATCCCAGCTAGTAAGTGACCATTGATTCTTTACCAATTACACCTTTAGCTTCATTCTATTCTTCCCTGCTTATAGATAAAATTTAATTAAGATAATCAATCACAGAATTACCTGTGCTTTCTGAAAGTATATAATCCAGCGCAATGCTCCACTTCCTTAACTCCCACCCAAAATCATCTTATGTAAGCCCTTCCTAACATCGTCTTGCTGGGATGCCCCACAGTTCCCCAAGGTGTGCATTACCCCTCCCTCCAATAAGTAATAAACCCAACTTGTTACACTGCAAGTGTGTTTCCCGCAGTCTTTGTCTGGAGGGCATTGCCCGTACATTTAACTTTATTGCTTCTGAGTGCTACAGTGTTCCACAGGATGCATCCACCACATTTTAGTTGACCACTTCCTAGTGTTGGGCACTTAAGCTGTCCTCAACTCTACACTACCAGAAATAATTCTTCAATAAATGTCCTGGAACACAGCACTTTACAGAGGTGAGCTGTGTGTCTGTGGAGTATGTTCACAGAAATGGGACTCCTGGGTGGCAAGTTATACACATATTTACTTTTATGAAGGACTGTGACACTGCTCTTCAGACCATCTGTGTCAGTCTACATTTTGAAAAAATGAGTGTCCCCATTACCCCAAACTTTCACCTATGTTTTGATTTACCAATTAACTTTTCAAAAAGTTCTTCCCAAATAGATGGGTGTGAAGTAGCATTTCTCTAATTACCCATAAGGTTGAACATCTTTCTTCATACACTTGGATATTAAGGAGTCACCTTCCATGAACTGTCTAGTAATAACCTTTGCTTTTACATATACTGGTTTCCTCTTCTTATTCTTCTTTGGTTTGCAAGCATTTCTTACATGGTCTACATATTTATCTCTTTTCAGCTTTTGTTGCAGATATCTTCTTCCAATTTGTCATTATTCTGTTAATTTTATCCAATAATTCACTGAACAGAAATTCTTAGTTTTGACATTGTAAAGCTAATAATTCATTCCTGATGGTTTCTGCTTTTAGTGTAGGGCTTAAGAAGTTCTTCCTCATACCAAAATAAAAAAGATTCTCTCTTACATTTTCTTATATTAGCTCTATGGTTTTACCTGTCTCTTTTAAGTCTTTGTTTTCTCTGGAGTTCACATGCTACGTAATATGAGGTAGGAGCCCATTTTTTTTTTTTTTTTAATTCTATGAAACAGTCTTCTAAGAACCTACTAAACGACATTCCTCTTCCCCACCATGGGTCTATTTTTGACCTGTCTTTTCTGTTTCTTTACTCTGATCATCTGCTTCTGTGCCAGTTTCATACTGCTTTTATTAATATGAATTAACATCTGGTCAAAAATCATTCCTCCTCCTGATATACTTCAAAATAGACTTAGCTATTTACAGAACTTTCTTCTTCATCAGAATCAGTTTATTTAGTTCCTCAAAAAATCCTATTATAATTTTAATTGGAATTGCATTTGGCAAGAACTGATACTTTTATGTTATTATGTGCCCCACCAATGAACATGTTTTAGCTCTTCATTTATTCCAGTTTTCAATTATGTCCTTTAATAAAGATTCACAATTTGCTCCAAAAAGCTATTATTATTTTTGTTAGGTTAATGTTTAAATGCATTATAATTTTTAAAAAATTAATTGTGGATTTTGAAATATAATTATTGCTAAATACAGAAAAACAAAATTACTGATTTTTGAAAGTATATATCTTGCTTTTATTTTTTGCCAATAGTCCTTTAAATAAGAACTATTTTGTCTGTTATATTTTCTCTTTTCCATCCTCCAATATCACCCCGTTTATCTTTAATTCACTTTATTTTTTTCTTATTAAATTAGTCAGATCTATGTCAAGAATGTCAGTTATCAGCATTAGGAGGTACATTCATCTTGCTTTGTATAAAGTTTGTTTAAAGTTTTAGTATTGATGTGTGCTGTAGGTTTTTTGTATATATAAATTTGTAAAGTTTCCTTAGATTTCTAGTTTTCTTAACTTTTAATCATAAATTGTAGTTTAATTTTATCAAGCACTTTTAAAGAATTCTTTTCGATAATTATGATTTTTTTCCCTGGTATGAATTTTCTTCATTAATATAGTAAATTTCATTGATTTTTGATGTTAAACCATCCTTGCCTTCTGGAGATAAATACTGTATTTTAAAAAAATTTACTATTGGCTTTAGTCAACTAATATTTAATTTAGAATTCCCATACTTGTGATCATAAGTGAGATGGACCCATACTTTTCTCATACTATTCTTCCGGAATTAAGGTTGTATAAGGCTTGCAAAATTAGCCAGCCAGCCCTCCTTCCCCCCTGGCCTTTTTAATATTTAAAGCATCCATATGACACAGGAGATGTATTGCCTGAAAGTATGGTAGAAATATCCTGGTAAAACATATTTGGTTTAGAGACGTGTGTCTGTTTATTCATATATTTATGTGTAGTTTGGGGGGAGGGTTTTGATTACCATTTCAAATTCTTTGACACATATTAATCTATTTAGGTTTTCTACTTTAATCCACATTGACATTCCATTTTTAGCTCAGTTGTTTAATACAAGAAAATTTATCACAAAGAGGTTTTTGACAACCAAAGTTCTTAGTAGAAATGAGATTGTTCAGAACTTATACACAAGATTTCATACTGAGGCTCCAATTTTAAGTGAAGAGTGGCTCTAAAAAATGAGCTAATTAGCAAAAAGTCTGTTCTTAGTCTCTAGCAAAAATGACGTGCTCCTAATACAGTACTGTGGACCAACAAGGCAACACCTTAATGGGAAAATATTCAGAGCATTTATACTTCAAAAATAGGAAGCAGTGCTTTTCTGAAGTAAGAGACTTAAGTAACAGTGTACTAAACGAAAGAAAATTTTCTGGCGGCCCCATAAAGTGGTTAAGAAATGTTTTGCCTCTGAACCTGATTCCTGAATCTATTTCATTTTGGTCGTCTAAGACTATGCTATTCTTTGCTTGTAGATTATAGACAGATAGTGAAATTGCTTAAGCAAAATTTCACTCAAGATGAGAAAATTTATTAGGGGTACAGTTTGATGGCTAAGTTTAGGATTTCTGTATAATTAAGTATTCATGAAAGCCTTCAAAGCTAGGCAGCTAATTTATCATGCAAAGACAATTAAATTGACATGATGGAACTCTTTCTCATGGTCTCAATTACTACATTAGTTAATATATCTTGTGTATGCTGCCACATAGGAACATGATAGGATTGTTATAAACTGTTAGGATGAATGTTGATGTGCATCTTATTTTGTTTATCCCTGAACCTAGGCCAAAAGGCACTAATTAGAGTAGTTCTGCTACACAATGTTTATGTATTAATTACCCCACTTCCTAAACCTAATATTCCAAGAAGTACTAAGAATGCATGGCAAAAAGCCACTTGTTGCAGCATCAAATATGTTGCTTCACAAACAATAAGAACCATATACTTTGAAGAATAGAAAAGTTAATACATAATATATAAAGTATGGTGAACAAGACAACTGTCTTTTCCTAAACATGTAGCAAGCATTATTGTATTAAATAGCGTAAGTACTTAATTTTAATAAGTGCTAAGACTTCCAAATTAAAAATTTTAAATAAAAACTGTTACGTATATTAAAGGCAAATATGTTACACATAGTCAGGCTATATATAATAACTATGAAATAATTTAATGCATATTTGTGGAAAAATATTTATGGAAAAAATGTTCATGAAAAAAATACAAGTTAGTATTGCAAAGCCCTGTTTTCAGTTCAATTTAAATATTTATTGAGCCAGGTGTGGTGGCTCATGCCTATAATTCTAGCACTTTGGGAGGCCAAGGAGCAAGGGATAACTAGAGGGTAGGAATTGAAGGCCAGCATGGGCAACGCAGTGAGACCTCGTCTCTACAAAAAACAAAAAAATTAGCCAGATGTGGTAGCGCGCCTATAGTCCCAGCTACTTGGGAGGCTGAGGCAGGAGGATCACTTGACCCCAGGCGTTTGAGGCTGCAGTGAGCTATGATGATGCCACTGCACTCTAGCCTGAGCAACAGTGAGACCCCATCTCAAAAAAAAAAGAAAAGAAAAGAAAAAAAATTTACTGAGTGCTTTCTACATGCTAGATATTAGGGTTCTAAAAATGAGTAAGACATATATGCTTCTTGACCTCAAAGAGTCTTCAGTCTAAAGGGGAATAAGGACAATTAACCAAGCAAACAGAATCTAATGTGGGAGATGGTAGCCCACACATCACTTACTCTGGTCTAGGATCTTTGTGTGTGTGTGTGTGTGTGTGTGTGTGTGTGTGTGCGCGCGCGCGCGTAAACAAATGAATTTTACAAGTAGGAAGATCTTTCTGGAACTTTCCTATCTTTTCTAATCTGTCCTCTCACCCTGGTATATATGTATGTGTCTGTAGTACTTACTCTGCTGCCTATTCCTCTCAGTTTGCCTTCTCTCTATTCCCTCATTTCTTTTACCTTATGTTTTTGTTACCCTGCTTGGCCATGATGTTGAACAAATGTGTATTTATAATACTTTTATGTGTTGTTTTAAAAAAACTATCCTGACAAAAACAGTGGTAATGTTGAAAATGATCATAACAATGGGCTTACTATATGTGCCATGTCGTTCTAAGCACTGTCACATGCACTGTCCTCTTTAACTGTCACACAAATCTATAAGGTAGGCATCAATATTACTTCTATGTTACAGATGTGGAAACTGAGGTACAAGGAGGTTAAGTAACTTTCTTAAGGTCACACAGCAAAGGGAAGAGCTGGAATATTATCCCTGCCAGTGTGGTGGAAACCATACTGGTTTGATTTAAAACAATAGCTAATATTCACTGAGTAATTACCAGGTCCTATTCTAATCATTATAATCATTCCACAGATATGATCTCATTTGATCCTAACACTGACTCTGTTAAATAGGTGGGTTAATAACACCATTTCTAAGAATAAGGAAATTTAGGCAGTAAGCTGCCCAAGTCACATTAACTAACCTTTCTTAAAGTGAGAAAATTTTTTTTAAAAAATTAAGAAAGAAACTGAATTTTGAAAAACAAGCAAAAACCATGAACTAAATTATCTTTATTTTTATAAGAGACCACATTCTCTTGATCAAGACTTTGTTGAAAAACAAAAGTTCTCTGCCTCAAGCTAATAAATCTGACTCAATGCAATATCACTAGTCAAAAGAGTTTCCTAGTTCTTTAAATGAAAAAGAATAAATAGCCTCTGCCATGTCATTTTTCAGATGTGCTCAGTAATTCAGTGAATCACTTTCCTTTTTGCTGACATAAACCCAAAGTTGATCTTTATCCTTTCTACCTTTAGTATTACCACAAGAAACTTAGGCAATAGTGCATTAAAAAGAAATACAGGACCATGTGATAGGTTACTTACGGATGGAATCTGACAACCAGGAGACAAAATGAACCCTCTTCATTGTCTCTATGCTTCCTATCAAAAAGCACACACATCTCATGGTTATCTTAGAGTAAACTTTTATATTTGTCTCCTTTTTACAGCAGGCAATGCTGACTGGGGTATATAAAAATAAATAAAGACAGTGATTTATTTGCACTGTTATAAAACTATAAGCATCAGAAGTAAATGTCTCTACAGTGATGGGAGGGAAGTCCTCTTAGAATGCCATAAGACTTACTAGTTCAAAAGCACATAAAAATTCAGATTGGAAAAGGAGGTAATTAGTGCCTGCAGCTTTGTTTATGGTTATTAGTGCCAAGGACTGTAGTCAAAGAGTACATGCAATCAGTCCTTGCACATTATAATTAGATGATGGGAAGGACAGAGCTCTCTATCATAACTACTAAAAATACTACAATTGTTAGAACTGCCAAATTGAACCCATTAGATTTCCCCACTAAATTGTTTTTTCCAGGTCTGCTACTTGAGCTGTATGACCAAAATGCTTTTCCAAACATTCTTTGAGAGAAATTGTTTAGGGTGAATATTTTAAATATGTGCCTACACACTGTTCCAACCCAAAGGCCTAGGCAGACATATGCAGGCAGGTCTCATGATCTGAAAAAAGCATAGAACCTGATATGACTGATACGTTAGATTTGGAGTGAATATTAAGGCAGAATTATTTCCACTGCAGTGCACCTCAGAGTTCCAAGAAGAAAATAGAAAAACCTTGTGGTATAAACATAATCCAAACTTAGTTCTCAAATTTCAACTTGGTCCTTACTACTTGCTATTTGGCCATTCTTTTATACATTCATTTGCCCTGGCCTCAGTGGCTAATCCAAACCCTTTCTACTCCCCTCAAAACTTCAGTGAAGTCTCCTATACTTCAAAGTTGGCTGAGGGCATCAGATGTCATCTTTTTCATCGACTTTGCTCATGTCCTCAAAATTCCTCCTTTTTTAGATCCATTATTCAAAATCAGAGAAAAAGCTGACTTGTGCTCTCTTTCTTCCTTACCATTCCCACTTACCCGTAACCCCCACCAGGTTAACAATTTGTGGAAAAGCACTCTTAATTCTGCTACGTATAACAGGATAAGACTGTACGCTCTCAGCTAGGATTCCCTCGTTTCCCAGAATATTTTCAATTCAACAAACATTAAGAACCTATCTAGATGTTAGGTACAACGCTAAGCACAGAGGCGCCAATAACTGAGATGGTGCCCTTAAATAACCTTCTTCTTTTTTGTCTTCAAACATATACTAACAATTATCTTCCAAAAATCTTCATTCCTTCTAAGGCCAATGCTCCTCCTCAGTTAAAATCAACCCAATTCTAGTTGTATTTTCATATAGCTTTTCTTGATCATCCCAGTCAAGAGCAACCTCTCCTTTCTTTGTTTCAATCATTTGGCACTAACCAGAAACTATGCTAACTATACTATCACCTTTTCTGTGTCTATTTCATATTCTGTTTCACATATCACACATATCTGCTTATTTAAGAGGAAAGGGTTTAGGTTTTAAAGTCAGACAGATCAAGGTTCGAAGCCAGGCTCTGTCTCTTTGATATTATATAACCTTGGACAAGTCACTAATCCTCCCTGGGCTTATGGAGCTATTGTGATGATTAATAATTTAAAATATAGGCACATCATAGGTTGGTATTAAATATAAATTTTCTTCTCCATGTGGTACTGAACGATTAAAATCTTATAGCATGTGAATATAAAAATGAGAATTTACTAAACTCCTGTTTCTAGGTTCCTTATTTTCATTATTTATGCAAGAATTGAGAGCAAAAATGCAAAACTGTCAATTTTTAAAGGGTCACTCAAGTAATTTAAGAGATCTTCATATAAGACTTCACTTACTGCAGTTCTAATAAGCAGCAGCTATTATTTTGTCCTCCCCCCATCAGCACTAAAAGTGCAATCCTTTCATAATGTTATAAGATGAGAAAACAGTTTATATCTCATCATCACAGATTTAATGCTGCAGTTGCTGTGTCCATTAGTTTGGATACAGCATTATCATCTTCCAAATAGATGTTTACCAACTGAGGACAGGCATTGTTTAACCAGGCTGATGGCCAATGGATGCACTTAACTGCAAGCAGGTATTACTGTAAAACAAATAATTATTCGGTAAGATTTTAAACGTGATAACCAGAGACAAAATGAAATCTCAATCACCTACAGGCAGCCTCAACTACTTATATGAAGAATAGATCATATTTATGGTAATATCAATTTTTCCTTTTCCATAGAGAGCTATCAAACATAAATTAATAACATTTATATCTTTTAGTATATATAAAAGGAATCTTTGGCTTTTCCCTTAAAAATCTTAAAAGTACTTACAAAATGATATGCTTGTTACATTTTAAATGACTTCTATCTTAACATATCTGAAATAGTCTATGGATAACTATCCTCTACTATATGAAGTAATATTCACTGAATAATTCTTTATGATCATTTCCTTTCTATAAAGAAAAAAAGGTGAAATGAGGACCACTTTGCCTACAAGAAAAGGCAGAGTTGTCCCTACCTCCTCCATTTCTACTAGGAGAAATGGCATATTTCTTGCTTTACAAACATAAAAAATTATATAAAAATATATGTACTTATATTTCTTCTTATTGAACTTGCTAGAGTGTTAGAAATTTCACTTTGTGAGAGTTTATTAAGTCTTGAGGTCTTTCAGGGCCTTAGATCTGTTTTACTAAAACATAATACTCTGGGAAAAGCAACACGATAAGAAGCTTAGTGAGGAGCATTTGGGTTGAGGGATCAGGGCACAGATAGGAAGAAGGACAGAAGGAAGATAAAAGGTTGTACAGTGACAGAAAGACGACAAAAGGTCTCAACAAATTTTATCATTTTACCTATAGCTTGCCCTAAACTGGCATTATCCCGGCTCACTTATGATCTAACCAAAATCAGCTTCAGTTGCTACAACCACTGGCACCCAGGCCTGGTACTACACTGCAGTAATTTCAACTGATTAAAACGAACGGAAATAATAGAGCTTTGGATACATATAAAACAACCAATTTGGTGTGGTGGGTTATTTTTTACCTCTGATGTAATAGTTCTCATGCTAAGGTCCGCTGGAATAGTTTCAAGATATTTTGTAAGTTTAAAATTTGTGTTTGTATTTTGATGATAACTTCAAAAAATTAAAATGCTCAATCAAATGAATGAACATCTTACAATAGAGTACTGTTAACCTGATTTCAGCATCTAAATTTGCATTTGAGCTTCTGACCATATTGGCATTAAGCTATCACGGAAAGTGACAGAATTTAATTAATGTAGTTTCTTCAACTGGAATTTGTAGGTATATTGTGTAGAAGTCTGAGAGAGCATTACTTAAGTTTAAGAAACACAGCTTCAGAGTTAAACCTACGAAGAAAGAAAGGCTAAGAAGGATAGAAAAAAAGCTACTCATATACATCTGCCTCTTTACTCATCTCAACCAATTTGTTTGGCTTATATTAATTGTTCACATTATTTTTATTACACAATAAGAAATTCTATTATACCATATACAATGTACTATTCCAAGTATTTGCCATATATTAACTCATTAAATCCTTGCTAGTTTGTGAAGAGTTTTATTCTCCCCATACTAAGGGGAGAATAACCTGTCCAAGTGTAAATGAGTGGCAGAGCCAAGACCCAAATCCAGAGAGTTTGAATCCAGAGTATGTGCTTTTACAACTATAATATAAACTCCTTCTTATAAAAAGTTCAAGGAGCCAGGTAGATAGCATCTACACATTATAATCTGAAATTCATGTTAGTTGTCAATGGGCAAATGGAACTAGACAAGGCTAAGAAGAGTAACATACATAGCATTACATTTGCCACAGTTATAGTTGATAGATTTATGTAATTTTGGAGTTCAAAGAACTGAAAATTAATCTACCTCTCTACTCCTCAACTACAGGAGGAAATTCTGCTGGTTTATCATGACTATTCCTGGACATTTAAGAGCTAACTAAATAACCAATTAATTCTATACATCCAAACAAGCTCCTTAACCATTTAGGATCTCTTATCATTTAGCGACCCTCTATTGCATACAAGGCACTGTGCCAAGTCTTTGGGATATGCTTCTGAAGAAACATGGTCATTGACCTCAAAGAGTGTATAACAGAGTAAGAGTTGAAGTATAGTAGTCTCCCCTTTTTCCTCCATTTCCTTCTGTGGTTTCAGTTACCCAAGGTCAACCACAGTCCCAAAGTAAGTGAGTAGAGTCCAATAAGAAATTTTGAGAGATACCACATTCACATAACTTTTATTCCAGTATATTATTGCAACTGTTCTATTTTTAGATATTGCCGTTAATCACTTATTATGCCTAATTTATAAATTAAACTTTATCACAAGTATGTATGTATAGGAAAAAACATAGTATATATAGAGTTCAGTACAATTCCTTGGCATCCACTGGCAGGGGTGGGGGATGGTCTTGGAATGTATCCCCCACAGATATGGTCTGCAGGAGATGGGGGGAGGTAGGTGGGACTGCTTGTTTTTTTGAAAAGAAAACAAGAGAGAGAGACAGAGAGAGAGAGAGAGGGCGGGGGGGAGAGAGAGAGGGAGAACTGCTTTATGCATAGAAGTCCGAATCTCCGCTGGAGGTGGTCAGAAGATCTGACTCTTAAAAGATGAGAAGAAATTTAGTTAGCAGACAAATAGGAAGGCAGCTTCTTGTTCAAAGTGGTATGATGTAGGTGATAAAATACACTGACAGATTTTAGAGAATCTTGTCGGAAGGACAAATGTCAAGGAAGATACTACTAGAATGAGAGGTTATCCTAGAATACCACCAAAGGAAGTGTGGTGCTTGGAAAGGGCAGTGTTTACATTGTACTATTAGATGATTAGCAGCTAGGGATGAGCTGATGTAAAAATGATAATGCAAGAAGCTGGCCACAGTAATTTGTGTTGTCTGTGTTTTCAGGAAGAGGTGTGTCTTTATTTTCCCTGCAGTAAAACTGATGGCTATGGGCAGGTCTATACTCCACCCAAAGTGAATCATTTTTTTTTAAAGGATGCAACCTAATTTAGAATGTTGTTTTGGCATTAAGTCTAAGATTAGGGTGGGTAAAAATCTCATGTAAATAACTACTGGCTTCTTTATTATCAAATGTAGAACTTGGATTTTTCTCAAAGAAGTAGCACAACTTGGTAAAATAGAAAGAAAAAAGGCTAGTCATCACATCAGTATTGTTTCTCTGGACAGAATACTGGCTGAGAAAAAAAAGAAGACAATATTTTTGGCACACTATAATTATTCACATCCTTGTTAGATTCATCTTCTAAAAACATTGTTTACTTTATTTGACTCCTTTTCAGAGGCTCACTGCTGCCTAAAAAATAAGATTCTAATGCTTTAAACTAGCATTCAATCATTTCATTTCTCTTCTAAATTCTAGGAGAATCTCAAGATTTTGAGAGTGGCTCTCGCATTTCAATTGTTAAGACTTGATTTCTGATGCATTATCCATCCTGTTCACAGCTAAACAGAAACAGGAGGCTGAGGCTCAGGACAGTCAGCTCATGTCTGGGCACTGTCCTCACATTCTGTACCTCCCAGGCCCAGGGACAGCCTTCCAGGCAACCTTCCATTGCTCCCCAGAGGAGCCTGTAACACAGGCTCTATCTGTAATTGTGCACACTTGCCCCACCTCTGCTTCCTCCCGTTGAGAAAGGACTTCACCTTTCCTAACCAAGCAATTCCTGTACTTCAATGATTATAAGAAGCACATTTCTTCATCTTTTAACACCATGGAAATCAGTGTCAATGTGCATCACAGTATAGTTGGCTGCATTTTCTTTCTTAGTAATCTATAAACTAATGATGCACCTTACAGTCAATGGTATCTTGACTGTAACACTTTAATGACTTCTATCTGACTTGGCTCCAATGTATCAAAAATATTCCCTCATATAATCATCAAAAAAATCACAGCTTTATCAAAACCGTAATTAAGAAATATGACTTTAAGAGCAACATTTGGTAGCTCCCAAAAGCATGAGAGTATCAAATCAAAAACATGTCAAAACATTTACAAAGGAAAACTAAATAATAAATGATTTGTAAATCCTTTAGTACTAGTTTCTCAGAACCACTTAATAGCTATTATACAATCAAAAAACAAATACGTGCTGTTAATGGGGCATGATTTTCCTGGAGCTTGAAAGTAATTTGTTAGAATTATAATTCTGGAGTGTAATGGACAGAACACTGGGGTAAGAGTCAAATAACGCTCTCTAATCCATATTAACCTCATCTGATAATAAGAAGGTTAGACACGATTTCTAAAATCCCTTTTAGCACTTATTCTCTGTGGTTTTCCCTATTCATATTTAGATTAAGATCACTATTAATAGGCAGAAAAATGGATTCTAAGATCTGTGACACCACTGTAATTTTAGCAGCTGAACTTAAACCTTGTTTTGAGTTATAGGAATCTGCTTTCTTTTGAATTACAAATGATGAGACATTTTGGCATTTGCAACCTGGCATTCTTTCCCTTTCTTGCTGACTTCCTTCCTCTGATTGCTGCAGACAGGTTGCAGCAAGTAATACTCTCTTTAGGGGAGATTTATTGTGCTCAAATGTTCTTTCTGTATTTTCTTTCACTGACAAAATGCAACAATAAGCATGTTTATATATTGCCTATGTACTCTGTATTTCTTGACCTGAACTTCTTTGGGGAGCCCCTACATAATAGGTATTACTACACCCTGAACTTCACTTGTCAAGATGAAATACTGAAAAGATGTCTTATTCATCTCTATTATTATTATGCCTAAGTAAATTAACAGAGAGCCTAGTAAACTTAGACTTTATACTGAGTTTATATACAATTGCATTGATACTAAAACTTTAAGTATCCTCTTCCCACCATAGGCACATATACACAAACACAACCTTTGCTTTGAATTCCTGAGATTAACCTTTCATTGCAAATACACTGTCATAGAGACTAATTCCAAGAAGATGCAAACTTTTAAATGTCCAAAAGAAGTAGAGAACGACTTGATCTAAGATTAAGGTTGTTTTCTCTGCGAAAAGTGATGTTGGACAACTAATTTTACCTTCTCAAAGCTGTCATGGTCATACGTGTAAAATAAGGATTTGGACTGTCAGTGGTTTCAACTCATTTTCTGGCTCA
The DNA here is from genome assembly GCF_000956105.1 of Propithecus coquereli. Lineage (NCBI taxonomy): Eukaryota > Metazoa > Chordata > Mammalia > Primates > Indriidae > Propithecus > Propithecus coquereli. The sequence continues at coordinate 2,544,456 of NW_012148875.1, read as the reverse complement.
ACATACCAGGGATACTACTCACTTTCATCATTCACAGTCTCACTACCCTAGCAGTGCTACAGTGAGAATGGAGAGTGTGAAAGTGTGTGCATATTTGAAAAAGCTTTCAGTTGTATCTGATAAACCTAGAATAGTGTGTTTGTGTTAAGGGGGTGGGGAAGGATGTCATTCCAACCCCCTCTTTACACTCACTCCCATTGCTGTCAAATAATTTATCTTGAAATTCCTTTTCAGCATCCAGTTTCTGTGACTCTATAAATGGAAAAGACTCTTTCAGCAATAACATATTTCATTATTTAAGTTGAAGAGGTTTTACTCTTTCATAGAGAAGGAAACATTTTCACTTGATGATGATATAGACACCTGTGTTTTTAGAAAAGATTACATATTTTGTGATGTTGGAAGTTGGGGTGAATGTGGCCAGAGATTTATTTTGTGTTAACTAATCAAGATGCCATTAAGCAATACTTTGCTATGTACATCAAGAGTTAGAATCCTTCTTTTGAGACCACCTATTCAGAAAAGGATCTTTAATACAAAACAATATCCTCACCCTAAGGGAGCTAACAGTATTTGGAAAATAAGATATGAATATAGTAATTAAATAATGCACATATTTTAACAGAAATCATGTAAAAACCATACAACTTGGTGGGAGGAGGGAGAAACCACAGTCCAGAAAAGGCTTTTATAGCTTTATGCTTCTTACTATACACAACAATGTGTGTATGGTTATGACGAATAAAAGCTTGTAGAGAGTTCATTCAGTGTTGTTTCTAAATTTGGGCCTCACACTGTGGGTTAACTTCTATTTTGAGGAAAGAAGCAACCCCCTCTGCAGATTAGGATTTCTGCTAATGTTAATTTCACCTTCCATATGTACTTGCCATCTTTATTAACAGCAGCCTATGCTTCATCCAATAAACTATCAGCATGGGACCACTTAGAACAGGAGTTTTTTTTTTTTTTTTTTTTTTTTTTTTTAACTATTATAGAGAACATAAAGCCTTCAGAGGACAGAAGTTTTATAGAGGTTAGTCTGTCTCCTTTTAAAAAATTGGAAATACTGGCAATTAGAAATTTAAAAATAATACTCAGACATATGTTATAAACAAGACCAGCTGTCTTGGTGAAAAACATGACCAAATTGAGAATTTCCAATTTGAGGAGGTACTGAGGCAGTTCCCAACTGCCAAAGGGATTATTTTCTAAATGTTTATTTGTAATTTAATTTTTAGTACTTTTTAGTATATTTTCCTGTCAATCTAATGTATAAAAATGGTCATTAGGTATACAGGAACTCTGTACTAATGATGCTATTATTGACATTAATTGAAAAGCCACAGAACAGAAAATAGGTCCTTGATAGATTATGCACCTAATGTGGATACTAGAACCCATCTTTTAATGTTGTTGCTCTATTATTCTACCCCTGTTCAAACTTTTCTGTTGCATTTGTTATATCTTCAAGATTTTATTTTCCTGTTCAAAACAGAAATGACAAGTACACTTGAAGGAACTATGACAAACAGATAAACTTGCAAATTAAACACAGCCATGTAGCTCAGAGTCCTAATTTAACATCCAGCCACATCCTGGGTATTAGTCCTTTTAAACTACATGAATGAGTTTATCATACATATGGTAATGTTGGGGGTAGTGGTAAATTTCTGGGTATTAAAGTACTACTAATTTCCTTTGGTAAGAATAACATATGAACACAATAATTATTCATTCACTTTGGTACCAAGACAAATTTTTGTTTAAATCAAATTCAAACTGTGGCTTAAAATTAACATAAAAGCAACATTTTAGTTGCCCCCAAAATAAAATATAGTCATCTCTCAGTATCCATGGATCTATGAGGGATTCCTTCCAGGACTCCCTGTGGATACCAAAATCTGAAGATGCTCAAGTCCCTCATGTAAAATGGCACAGAATTTGTGTATAACTGACACACATCCTCCTGTATACTTTAAATCATCTCTAGATTACTTATAATATCTAACATAATCTAAATGCTATCTTGTATTTCTAAAATTTGTTTTATTTTTATTGTTGTACTGTTATTTTTTGTCCCCTCTCCCCCAAATATTTTCAATCTGGGGTTGGTTGAATCCATGGATACGGAACCTGGGGATACAGAGGGCCAACTGTATATACTAAACAAATGTAACTCAGTTCAGTATTTTGACTAGTAAAAAGGAGGGAAATGAGACAGGGAGAAAAAGACATTGAGAAGAAAAGATTAAGAAAATTAAATAATAGGGATAGAAACTCAACAGGGAAGAAATATGTACACATAGATCTGGGGAACATTAAGAAGGAGCAGGGAGGGAGGGAAGGAGGGAAGCAGGCAGGGGCCAGAAGAGAAAAAATGTTGGCAACAGATCCAGAGTTTCTAATGTTGGTCAAAATCGTCTCATATACTTCTTCTTCACCTTTACTGAAGTAACTTGTTTTGATCCTTTAAATTTCTTTAACAAAATATATATATGTCAAACACCAAGCACTATGCTTTTCTCTTTATATACATAGTTCTGTAATCTTTCTTATAACCTTATATAGTTGATATGATGATCCCCTCTTCTTAGGGTGGAAATTAAGGCCCAAAGAAATTACGTGCTGTGGTTATACAAGTGACTGACAAAGCAAGGACTGTTTACTGCCTGTCAACTGTTTTTATTTTTTAATCCTTAAATTCTGAAGGTTTTCACTCTTCAAATCTCACCATGGACAGTTATCATACACTTTTGGCAGCCAGTATAGGGCAGTATCACCTCAGATGTGAAAGCAATTGTTCTGAGAGCTAGATGTTCTATTCCTCTACTTCAAATTGTTGGCCTGCCTACAAATACTAGCTTACCATTCATGTTTTCTACCCAGTCTTAGGAGAGTATGTTTCCATTTTCCTTCCTCTTGTCATTTGAGGTAATGTCATATATTTCACTTTGATAAATATCATAGGACACTATAGTATACTATTATCAGTTTTGCCTTTAAATAGTAAATGAATTATCTTTCAAAAAATTAGAATGAGGAAAAAAGCTCCTTTATAATTATTCAGATATTTACAATGTCTAATATTCTCCATTCCTTTCATGCTTCCATCTAGTGTATGGATTCAAGTTTCCATCTAGTATTATTTTCCTTCAGCCTGAAAAACATTATCATTTCTTGTGCTGCTATTTAAGTTTGCCAATGCCAAATTCTCTCAACCTTAGTTTTTCTGAAAATGGCTTTATTACATTTTCATATTTGAAGGATATTTTTGCTGGATAGAGAATTGTATATTGACAGTTTTTTATATCAGTGCTTTAAAGATAGCATTCCACTGTCTCCTGGCTTGCATTGTTTCTGCCAAGAAGTCAGTGACAATTATTACCTTTATTCCCTTTTTATTTAACATGGAGGTTTGTTGTTTTTCCATTTGATTGCTTTTAAGATTTTCTTTTTATCACTGGTTTTCATAAATTTCATTAGGATATGCCCTAGTATGGTTTTACTGTCCTTATCTTGCTTCCTTTTCTTTGTACTTGCTTATTCTTGGAACTACTGTTACAGGTTGGGATGATATTTTTAATCAAATCTCAACAAATTCTGGCCATTATTTCATTAAATGTATTATTTGGGCCAGATGTGGTGGCTCATGCCTGCAATCCTAGCACTTTGGGAGGCCGAGGCAAGAGGATTGCTTGAGTCCAGGAGTTTGAGATCAGCCTGAGCAAGAGTGAGATCAAGTCTCTACAAAAAAAACAGAAAAATTAGCCTGGTGTGGTGGTGTGTGCCTGAGTCCCAGCTATTCTGGAGTCTGAGTCAGGAGGATCGCTTGAGCCCAGGAGTTGGAGGTTGCAGTGAGCTATGATGACGCCACTGCACTCTAGCCTGGGCAGTAGAGCAAGGCCCTGTCTCAAAAAAAAAAAAAAAAAAAAAAAAAAAAGTATTAATATTACCTCATCCTTTTCCCACTCTACAGCCACCTCCAAGAATCCAATTTTATCTCTATTATATCATCTATTATCCTCGGACCACCTATTATCTCTGGGTTTTGTTTGTTTAATTTGTGTGTGGTTTTCTGTTTTTATTGTTGTTGTTTATCTTTTTCTCCATGCTTCAGTTTGAATAGGATCATTTGCAAATAGGTTTATATGTTTACTGATCTTTATTTGTAGTGTCCAATTTGCTGATAAACCCAATCATTGAATGCTTCATTTCAGATTTTGTATTTTTGAGATCTAGAAGTTTCATTTGGTTCTTTTTTCAAGAAATAAGAGTATAAACATGATATTTTAGAAACACAAAGGTAAAAGGGAGAAAAAACCTAAAAGAATAGAAAGTGATTCACCTTGAAGAATAGAAATTGAGAATGAGGGGGAACATGACAGAGACTCCTGTTTTCTTTTTTACCCTTGTGGTTCTATTTGACTTTTAAAAATACAGGCAGGTATGCCTATGATAAAACTAAAAAGAAACAGATATAAATAAAAAATAAAGATATATACACATATATTAATAAGTAATACCATCCTGTCTAACTCTGTTCTCCCATAAAATAGAAACTTTTGCCTTCTTGGAATTATTGGGATAAAATATCTTGAATTTTTCTCCACATCATATTCCTTACAGTGATTTACTTGAATGCTGGGGCTAACTGCAACTCTGTGCACAAGCACGTTCAGTCTCCCCTTCCTTTCCTCCCAGGACCAAAATCGTATCCAACTATCAGATATTCCTTAAAAAACTGTCACAGGCAAGATATTTTCACAACAGGTTTACGTTATTACAAGTAAAACAGATAGACTGCCCTCATAAATAGAGTTTAACAATAATAATAGCATATAAAGCCATCATAATACCTGTGTTGAGTTAAAAATGAGTGCAAAACTTTTTCCACTCCTCCCATCAGGAAGTTGAATCTACTTCTCTTTTTACTCAATCTGGCCTAACCATGTGAGATGCTCTACCAAAAAATAGGACAAAAGAATTGGCATAGTGACACGGAATAAATTCAGAGTGGGGCCTTCAGTAATCTGCAGCTTTTCTGATTCAGGGTTTGAAATCCTCCATCTTAGAAACTGGCTGAAGCTGTGAGAAGCTCATGCTCTAGAGAGGCTGTGGAGCTCCAAGGTACTCTAGGAGAGCGCCCCGGATGAGCCAGACATACAGGTGAGCCTTGGTGAACATTCTAAGCCAGTCAAGTTTCCATTTAAAAGAGGAAGCTAAGACATGACTCAATTGCCCATTCAGATAAGGGGAGAGGTAATACATATCTAAATGATAAAAGTAATCAGTAGGAAAATTTGGAACATTTCTTTAATAATAAGACACGTATGTGATTATTGCTGCAAAGATTAAATAATTAAACGTATGTATTTAAGACAGTGCCTGACACAGTCAGTATTAAATAAATGTTACTTATTATAACTACTGTTAAAGATGTCTTCCAAGTTTCCCTTTTATTTATTATTTTATCTGTCAGATGTCAACTATCCCCGTTTCTTACTGGGTAATCTGGCCAAATCTAGCTTCCTTTTTCAAATGTGTCTGCAACAAAACCATCATAGTATTGAGTGGAGAGCATTCCAGCTACCACTTCCCACTTCACCTTAAGGAATGATGGGGATCGTATATTTTAAATAGCTGCTATATTTCTTCACTCATATTTTACCTGTAACTCAGTTAAATAAGTCGTTATCAAAATTATTCTAGTGAAATGCTTTTTTTATTAGACTTTATTTCTTAGAGCAGTTTTAGGTTCATGGCTAAATAGGAAGATACAGAGATTTCCCATATATTCCCTGGCCCCACATATGCATAGCCTCCCCCATTATCAACATTCTCCACCAATGTGACACATTTGTTACAGGTGATGAACTTACTGTCACCCAAAGTCCACAGTTACATTAGGGTTAGCGTTTGGTGTCGTACTGTCTGGGTTTGGACAAATGTATCATGACATGCATCTACCATTATAATACCATTGAGAATAGTTTTACTGACCTAAAAATCCTCCGTACTCTGCCTATTCATGCCTCCTTCTCTCTAACTCTTGGTAACCACTCATCTTTTTACTGTTTCCACAGTTTTGCCTTTTCCCAAATGTCATAGAGTTGGAATTATTTCCATCTCACTTTAATCAGTTGATTCTCCATTTCCCCATTTCTAAGCATGTAATTTCTCTAATTTCTTTACTAAGTATAAGTGACATCACAGTCATAATTTGGGTAAAGGGTAAAAGAATAGTGCTTTAAAAAGAGTATATTCGTGCGCGTTGGGTGTATACATGTGTGTTTGTGTGTGATCTGTACTGACTGCATGTTACAAATTTTTACCAATGTGAGTACCTCTTACTAGTAATCAAAGAAACATTGCTGGCCTCCCACCCTACTTTAGAAATATTGATATATAATGCATTAGAAAAGGCTGTGGTGATGGTTATCAGCAGGCCAGCTAACTCAACTATAGTTATAATAGTCAGTCATTTTGGCAGAAAGGTGAAGGACTCAAGAGACATAACTAATGGCACATATTAAAATATAATAAGGCAGTTGCTACAGGCTGGCTAGGGACCAACTCCATTATCCTCTGCTATATCTGCATTCTGATCCTTTCACCTTTCTGGCTGGTTTGCTTCCAAAAGTCATTTTATAACCACACACTCTTCACCACTCCCCGGAAAAGTTTCATTGTTTAATTTTAAAAGCCTCTCTCTCTCTCCTTTTCTCCGAAAATGTGGAGTTCTGGTCTCAATCATTGTGCACATTTAGCTTTTAGTAGTGCTAAAAAGGAACTGTATATATATTTTCTTAAAAGATTGAGATTTTTGCCTTCTCACATGTACCCATGTTTAAATAGTTGTAAAGGATGTAATTTCCAGGGTACCGTAAATATTGAGATTTTAAAATAAGACCTTTACATCAACTCTTTTCAATGTATTCACCAGATTTAAACTCACAGTGATTTAACACTACCATCCATTTAAAAGCTAGCTTTGAAAAAATTTACATTGCTCTTTTTTCCTCATTGAATTTGTACTTCCACTCCACTATCCCAATAGAATTTCCTTCTTTAACTGATCATCTTTTAAAAATTCTAAGAAAAATATGTATATATTTTGAAGTTTTTTAAAAATGTCACACACA
>NW_012148875.1:2530373-2536834 GCF_000956105.1 Propithecus coquereli | reverse complement strand
ATTGTGCTGCTATAAACATTCGGGTGCAGGTGTCTTTCTTATACAGTATCATTTGGTCTTTTGGGTAGATGCCCAGTAATGGGATTGCTGGATCGGGAAATTCATTTCTTAATGAGACAATGGAATTATCTCATTAGTCCCTTTCCCCAGTGAGTTCTTGTAAACATGGGAGACTACTACTTATTGAATCTATTTTTTAAATTCTATTACAATTTTTAAAAAATTGTTGTGGAATAAAGTACAGAGAAACCTGGTTCACATAAGTGAGAATATAAGCAATTTTGTTCTCTAACATTCCTCAATTCTTTGAAATATGTCATATCAGAAATGATAACAAACAGATGACAACTGAAAGTCATTCTTCAGTGTAACTCCCAAGAAAATGAGAGTGAAAAAGGTAAATAGTAATTATTATGATCTCCAGACCACACTTAGGAAACTGGTGCTTCAGAGTCACCTACTCTCTCAAACCTATTACTTGTATTTCCCACTGCCAGCTTGTTTGGTGCTTCAGAAATTGTGAGAGAGGAGTTTGGAGAAGAAAAACCTCTAACCCCCATCACAAGTGGATTCTCAGGCCTATCAGCTTTAGGCACTAAAGATCTAGAAATGGATTTCCTTAAACTGTCTTTCCTATGTATACTATGCATACCAAAGATGTGAAGTCTCCCAGCTTAAAAAAATTAACTAACTTCTGTGATTGAACACGTAGTATTTAAGTGTTAGAGTCAAGATAACAGAAGAGTGAAACTGTAACATAAACATATGAATACCCTAGAGCCCCTTAGTACAAGTCCCTAGCAACTACAACCAATTCAAACCTTGTGCACTTTGACTTGGGATGTCATGATGAGGTAAAAATTAGAGATTTGGCATCCACCTGTTGTTATCTCAAAAGCCTCAGTTTAAGTAACACAATGGTTCTCCAACATGGTCAGATGATAAAGCATCTGTAAATCAATGTTCTTTCTTTAGTTTGATACTGAAACTCTTTTCTCAATTTATCACAATCTGCTCAAGTTATCTATGATGCCTGTTATCAAACAGAGAGCTTAATTTTGAGTTGCATAACTAGGCTTATTTTTCACTGTGTCTAAAATTCATTAATATTTATACACTTTTCCCTGAAGAAAACAAGAACCTCATCACAATTTCACCTACCCTGGTCTCTAACTAACCTCTTACCCTTCCTGTTCCACAACTACAAAAAGACTAATATTACATGGAGTTTTAATTCTAAACCACTAAGATAGTTGGCTATTATTTTCTTCTCCTTTATTTCCTCCTCTTCCTCCCAGCCATTGCTTAGCTACCAAACTACACCCATTCTTGGGTTCTTTATTTTCCATTACTACCTATATCTTACTGCTTCCTCCTGGACATATTTCTTTTCCCTTACCAGGGTACATGCTCAGAAAGTGCTTTCAGAGATGGTCTTGGTAGAGTAAGTTTTCTGCAATCTTCTATATCATAAAATATCCTTACTTTCCCCTCATCTTCAAATGATAGCATAGTTGGATAAAATCTTAGGTTCTAACTTAGTTTCCTTCAAAGTTTTGAAGATGTTATTTCAGTATCCTCTTGCATCTAGTGATGTTGAGAAATCTATCAGTCTGATTCATGACAGCAAATATATCTTTTTCTGTTGATATTTATCATATGTGTTAACAGAATTCTAGATACTAAAACTACATTACAAATACAAATATGTTGGGATTTCTAGACTATGACTCTTCTAAACTGTTCTGAAATACTGCTATAAAACATTCAGAGTAATCCATATGAAACCTCCAAGAAGAAAAAAAAAATTCAAGATTAAGAAATACCATGTGAAATACATTGAAATCAAGTTACTAATTAAATAAAAAAGTAGCAGTCCAGTTATCAGTAACTATAATTCCACTCTCAAATAGATATATTACTTTTTAAACCAGTATACCAAATGGATAGATCTCACTGGGGATCAATTTTCTTGTCTATAAAATGAGAAAATATTTGCCAGAGACTTGTTGGGAAGATTAAATGAGAAGATAATATGCATCATGTACATAGTGAACTCATGGTACTAACATTTGTCTACTTTTGTTTTTATTGTTTGGAAATTGTTCAAGTTATTGGCTTTGGATTCAAGCAGAACTAATATTAACCCATCCACCACTATTAACTTTGTGGAAGTTTTTAAACTCTCTGAACTTCAGATTCCTCTCTTGAAAAGAAACAGATAATGTACAGTGCTTAATATTACCAGTATTAAAATAGAGATCATTGGAATGATGAAACAAAAATTTTGTGGCAGTAAGATACCAAATTATAAACAGGACTTAAGGCCATGTCAGGCAAGGGTTCAGTCATGCACTCCCTAAACATTTAAAGAGTAAACCATGTTCTAACTGCCACAAGGTTTTTCTTTTTCTCTAGCAACTAAACAAGCACCGGCCATGAGATAAACAATATTAAAATAATTGCAGCTCACTGACCACCAGACACTGACTGACTCCCTATTCCACAATCCCTAACTACAGCTTTGACTGCACAAGAGACTGATTTCAGTAACTTTCTCCTGATAAGAGACCACCAACCATGTACTGGTTCTGGCCAGTTTATAGAGGCCATGCATTCAGTTCCTTCATGTCTTTGCTTCACTTTTTGATGTATACTGAGGGCCTAATTGTAATATATTTACATGCTAAGTCTCCACCTCAAAGTAAACATGAGAGGTATACAACATACATGGTTGATTGCTATACAATGCATATACCGCCCTTCATGAATACTCATAGTTCTTCCTATGACCTTTTGAATATGTATATATGGCCAACCCATTCAGCACAAATTCCTATCTCATTCTTCTCTCCCTTGAAGTATCTGCCTCTGGGTCTCTGCCAAAGGCTATACACTTCAGCCTATCAGGATGGCCAGCCTGTGGGTTGTAACCCTTTATAAGAAATAAAGCTTTTTTATCCAAATTTATGAACTCTTATCAACTTTGTTGACAACAGATTGAAAGTGCATGATTTGCTACTATTACTAAAGCCACCTCTAAGATCCCAAAATTGTACATTACATTCTAGAAGTGATCTGACCAGCACAGAGTACTATGCAGTCTAAAATGACATGAGCATTATTTTAGTAGGTTAATGATAATGTTAACTTATGTTCGTTCAATGGGGAGTCAAATTTCCATGCATCGCCAAATGAGTAAAGTCTTTTTCATCCTATATGTGTTACTCTGGTAAACTTAAATATAAAATTTTAGATTTGTTTTCAGTAAACTTATTAGGAGAAGTAAAATATTAGGAGAAGAATGCTATATAATGTTAGGATTATTTTTCTTATTACACAGATACTAGGACTAATATCTAATCACGGTTTTAAAACAAGGGCACATAAAACAGTATGATAATCAGCCATTCACTTTAAAAACTTGCAAGTGTACAAAGGGCTAATCTTAAGTAGATCTAAATAAGAACCAAATTTAATTCAGTATTTTTCAATTTAGAGATTTATAATGCCTCTGGCATTACAATGGGTGGCATTTCTTTTTCTTTTTAAATCATCCTCTGAGGAAGGTGTTATGACATAGAACAGGTTGTGGAGCATTGACTCAATAAATAAGCCTACCACATCATCCTACATCAATCATTCAGAAGACCATTTGCTTTATTTTCTACTGTGATGCTGGACTGTAAGTAAAAACAGGAAACCAGAATTTTAAGTACAAAATCCATTAAGCCATGTAAATCTAACACTTCTAACTACTGAAACTGAAAGCAGATTCAATTTAAAAAATAATAATAAAAGGTTGACAAAAGACGGATTTCCTCACTTAGTCATCCTCTTGTATTAACAGCTTAATTTCCTACTTGTCATTTACTCAATAAATGCTGAATGTGTTGTAAACAGGTTTGTTTACTTTATATAACAGGGATTGAAGGGAAGAAAGGAAATACAGCACAGTACTTCTTTTCCTGAAACAGTTTCCAAAATGTTAGCCTTCACAAACTATCACCTGACAAAGAAAAGGGTAAATTCCTTAATCTAGCAATGACCCATCAGTTGATATTTGCCTATTTCTGGGGTTCTCTGAGCACCTGAACAATACACCTGTGATCTACCCCAGTGTTCTGGAGAGTGGTCAACACTGGTCTGACAGAGTGGTGGTATTATTTTGACCAATTTGACATGTCTTGAAGGCAATGAACAGGACAAATCATTTTATTTATGCTTTGCATCTCTTGAAAAGGAGGAAGAATGTGTGTTCTCCAACTTTGGCCCTATCTCTATTTTATATATATTTATCTCTCTGTGGGCAAAATGTTTTTTATTTGTTTTATCCTGGAAATTTATTCCTCTGCTGTGACTAAAAAACAATGGATCTCATTTTGAAAACAGGAAGTTCATATTAAATAACAGGCTTATAAAATTTAATAGAATGTGTAACTTAAATGATTCAGAAAATTGGTAACCATTCACAAAGTAAATTGTTCCCAAATTGCTCTTCTTTATGACCTACATGTAGCAAATGATGTGCCAATTTTTGCAGAACATAAAATGCAATGTAAGTTTTGACTTAAATGAAAGATGAAAGTTCACCTCATAATGCCTACTCATTCCTTCATAATGATTTTAAAGAAAGTACCACTACATAATCTAGGTGTTCCCTTATCAATCTGGTACCTTGCAATTTATTAAGTATCTTAATTCTCTAATATGAAGTTCAAGTTATCACTAAAGTATATTCTTTATCACTATGTTTGTAAAACTAGAATTATACTTTTACCTCTAGCTTTTCTGAATCACAATTCTGTCAGACGGATAGATAAGGTTTGAAGCTACAAAAGTTGGTACTGACTTTCTCAAATCTTTAAAAGTCATCTGACTCTAGAAAGGGGGGAAAAAAAGAGATAGAAGATTGTTCTGTCCAAGGCTAAAAAAAGAAGCCTAGAGGCTGGTTAAAGGAAGTCTGTTGACAATCATTTCACTGCCAGTTTTAATGAATCTTTTTGAATGACCTTTGGATACTTATTTATTAGGAACGAGGCAATGATTACCAGAGAACTGGGAAAAAGACTGCAAAGAGAAAGTTGCCAAATTCAAAGGATTTTATATATCTTTACTCTATATACTTGGAAATAATTTGTTTCACAGACATCAAGTTTTTGGCTTAATTATTATGTCTGTTTATCTTCCCATTTGAGAAAGGCAATAATATAATCAAAGCTGCAGAAGAAACAGATAGCTATAAAAAATTTCAAAATTATACTAAAACCACATGGTTAATAGTAACATTTTAGGTGGATAACAATGGTTTGAGTTGGATAAAAATGCAAGTTCCTTAATATATATATTTTAAATTTTAATCTAGTCAACTCTAGTATTCTAGGAAAAATATAAATCTTAGTTTTGTTATTATTATTCACTAAGACCGTAAAGTATGATTCTCAATCTGTGGGCTATAGACTCTGGGGCTTGAAGACCTTTAAAAATACCAAGTATTATGTTTAAAAATGAATAAAAAATATGCTTTGTACGTATGTTATTATTTTTCAAATATATGTGTATGCTGTTATAATTACCAAAATAGAAAATTATTTTAAAGTATTATACAGTTAACAGTATTTCTTCCATAAAGTATTTTAAAAATTACATTAAAAAAATTTAACTGCAATTATATGGATGTCACAAATTGTGCTGATCCCAAAATTAATTCCAAAAACTCAAAAAAGTTAAAAAATTTCTGGAATAACTTTAAGAGCTATTTTAAGAGTACAAAAGGTGCTTTAAAAATGAGAAAATAGGTGGACACATGGAGAAGTAAAAGTCACTGGAAATCAAGAAGGGGGAAAGGGGAAGGGGTAAAAATCTACGTAACAAGTACAACGAACACTGTTCCAGTGATGGGCACACTAATAGCCCTGACATGAGCTTTATAAAAGCTACCCATGTAATGAAAACATTTCTACCCCCTTAATATTTTGAAATAAAAAAAAAAGGAGAAAATAAATTACGCTTTCATAATAACGAAATAGGAACACCCCAAAATTAGAATGTATAAATTTAGAATCCATGTATGTTTAAAAGAGTAAGAAATTTGTCATAAACATTACTATTGTCTGAAGTAAAATACAGGCAGCAGCACTGCTGTCGAATGTGCAGACCGTGAAGCCAGACTGCCAGAGAACACAGCCCAGTTCTGCCACTCACTAGCTGTGTGAGCTGGGGCAGTTAAACCTGTTTGCAAGTCAGTTTTGTCATCTATATTAATAATCTCATTTTGAATTTAGGAACGATCTCAAGAAGGGAGGCGTGGATATAAAGTTATTTTTCACATACTTGTACACTACAGGCTGAAAGTAATAAAGAACAAAACAAATGATTAAAGGATGAATAATAGGTAGTACAAAAAAGATTAAGAATAGAAAAAAGGGGAGGAGGGGGGAGGAGGGAGGAGGGGACGGGTA
>NW_012148875.1:2485830-2530323 GCF_000956105.1 Propithecus coquereli | reverse complement strand
GGATGAAACCCACTTGACCATGGTGAATTATCTTTTTAAATTGGACATTTCATATTCAATGAGACACAAAAAGCCAATAAGAGATATCTGTACTCCAATGTTCATTGCAACATTATTCACAATAGCTAATATATGGAAACAACCAAAGTGTCCACTGGCAGATGAATGGATAAATAAAATATGGTGTGTGTGTGTGTGTGTGTGTGTATAGAATGTAATTCAGCCTTAAAAAAGAATGAAATCCTGCCATTTGCAACAACATGGATGAACCCTGAGGACATCATACTAAGTGAAATAAGCCATACACAGCCAGACAAATACTGCATGATTTCACTTATATATGGACTGCACATAAAAGTTGAACTCATAATTAGAGAGAGTAGAATCGTGGTTATTAAGGCTTAGGGGTGGGGAATTAAGGGAGATATTGGTCAAAGGGTAAAAACTTTCAGCTATAAGATGAGTGAGTACTGGAGACCTAACATATATAGCACAATTACTACAGTTAATAATAATGTATTGTGTACTTGAAACTTGGTAAGACAGTGGATCTTAAGTGTTCTCATCACACACACATATATACACATACATACACAAAAGAAACTATGTGAAGTGATGGATATGTTAATTAGCTTGATTGTGGTAATCATTCCACAACATGTACGTATACCAAAACATAACAATGTATACCCTAAAATGTATGCAGCTTTTATTTGCCAATCATACTTCAATAAAGCCGGGGGAAAAAAGGTCAAAAAGCATAAGAAAAGAAACTCAAAACCACTAATCATTAGGGAAATACAGGTCAAAACCACAGTGAGGTATCACCTCACACCCATGAGGATAGCTACTATAAAAAAAAAAAAGAAAATAACAAATGTTAGAAAGGATTGGAGAAATTGGAACCTTGTGCACTATAGGAATGTAAAATGGTGCAGCTGCTGTGGAAAACAGTATGGCAGTTTTTCAAAAAATTAAAAATAGAACTACCATATGATCTAGCACTTTAACTCACAAATGTGTATGTACCTAAGAATAGAGCTTTAACATACATGATGCAAAACTAATGAAAATGAAAGAAGAAATCAATAAATTTACCTGAGAATTCAACATTTCTCTCTCAGGAACCAAGAGAATAGATCAAACACAAATTCAGCGAGAATGTAGAAGACATGACCTGCACCATCAATCAGAGTGGTCTAAATGACCTCTACAGAACACTATACCCAAAAACAGACTGCATTGTTTGAAAGAGCACACAGAATAGTGAACAAGATAGGATCATAAAACAAACCCCAATAAATGTAAAAGAATTCAAATCGTACAAAGCACATTCTCTAACCACAACAATTAAACTAGTAGCCACAAACACTACCATATCTGGAAAATCCCCAAATACCTGGAAATTAAGCAACACATTTCTCAACAATGCAGCATTCAAATATAAAGTATATGGAGGAAATTTGAAGATATTTGAGCTGAACGAAAATAAAAATGAAATATCAAAGAATTTGTGAAATGTAGCTAAAACAGAGCTTAGAAGGACATCTATAGCATTTCAAAAAAGGTTTCAAATCAATAATCTAACTCACCACCATATTAAATAAGAAAAGCAAAATATATTCAAAGGAAGCAAAAAAAAATATAAGAACAGAGATCAATAAAATTTAAAACAAAAAAATCAATAGAGAAAATCAATGAAAACACAACCGGCTTCTTTGAAAAGATCAATTAATTAGTAAGCCTCTACCAGGACTGCCAAATAAAAAAGGAGAGAAGACACATATGGCCCATATCAGGAAGAAAAGAGGACATATCACTGCAGACACTCACAGACACTAAAGGGTAAGAGAAAAGGATGAAGAACTCAATGCGTATAAATTTGACAACTTCAATGAAATGGACCAAATCTGCTGAGAGACACAAATTAACAAAACTTATTCAATGAGTAGATATTCTATGAAGAATGACATTGGAATTTTGACAGGGACTGTACTGAATCTGTAGATTGCTTTAGGTAATGTGGACATTTTAATAATATTAATTCTTCTACTACATGATCACATGATATCTTTCCATCTTTCCATTTATTTGTGTCATCTTCATTTTCTTTCATCAATGTTCTGAAGTTTTCATTATACAAATCTTTCACTTCCTTGGTTAAATTTACTCGTAAGTATTTTATTTATTTATTTTTGATGTTAATGGTAAAAGGGATTCTTTTCTTAATTTATTTTTCAGACAGTTCATTGTCAGTATATAAAGATGCTACTGATTTGGGTAAGCTGATTTTGTCTCCTGCAAATTTATTGAGTTTGTTTATCAGTTCTAGCAGTCTTTTGGT
This sequence comes from Propithecus coquereli, assembly GCF_000956105.1. Lineage (NCBI taxonomy): Eukaryota > Metazoa > Chordata > Mammalia > Primates > Indriidae > Propithecus > Propithecus coquereli. The sequence goes on along the minus strand of NW_012148875.1, from coordinate 2,527,979 downwards.
GGAGTCTTTAGGATTTTCTATGTACAGTTGTTCCTATGTATTGGTGGGGGACTGGTTTCAGGATGCCCCAATGATACCAAAATCCACAGATGCTCAAGTCCCTTGTATAAAATGGTATAGTATTTTCATATAACCTACTAACATCCTGCATATTGTAAATAATCTCTAGATTACTTTTAATACCTAATATGTTGTAATGCTACGTAAATAGTTTTTATACTGTATTGTTTAGGAAATAGTCACAAGATAAAAGTCTGTAAGTGTTCAGTACAAATGCAACATTTCATTTTTTTTCCTGTATATTTTCAACCTGCAGTTGGTTGAAACCACAGATGTGGAACCCATGGTTATAGAGAGTTGACTGTATAAGATCATGTCATCAGCAGAGACAATTTCACTTCATCCTTTCCTATTAGGATGCTTTTTATTTCTTTCTCTTGTCTAACTGGTCTGGCTAGGACATCTGGTACTATGTCGAATAGAAGTGGTTACACTGTAGGCATCCTAGTCTTGTTCCTGGTATTAGAGGGAAAGGCTTCAACTTTTCACCACCGAATATGATGTTAGCTGTGGACTTGTCATACATGGCCTTTAAAATTGTGTTGAACATTCCTTCTACACCTGTTAAGAGTTTTTCCTTTATCTTGAAAGGATGTTGAATTCTGCCAAATGCTTCTTCTGTATCTGTTGAGATGATCATATCGTTTTTGTCCTTCATTCTATTCATATGGTGAACTACATTTACAGATTTGCATATGTTGAACCAGCCTTGCATTCCAGGAACAAATCCCACTTTACCATGGTGAATTATCTTTTTAAATTGGACATTTCATATTCAATGAGACACAAAAAGCCAATAAGAGATATCTGTACTCCAATGTTCACTGCAACATTATTCACAATAGCTGATATATGGAAACAACCAAAGTGTCCACTGGCAGATGAATGGATAAATAAAATATGGTGTGTGTGTGTGTGTGTGTATAGAATGTAATTCAGCCTTAAAAAAGAATGAAATCCTGCCATTTGCAACAACATGGATGAACCCTGAGGACATCATACTAAGTGAAATAAGCCATACACAGCCAGACAAATACTGCATGATTTCACTTATATATGGACTGCACATAAAAGTTGAACTCATAATTAGAGAGAGTAGAATCGTGGTTATTAAGGCTTAGGGGTGGGGAATTAAGGGAGATATTGGTCAAAGGGTAAAAACTTTCAGCTATAAGATGAGTGAGTACTGGAGACCTAACATATATAGCACAATTACTACAGTTAATAATAATGTATTGTGTACTTGAAACTTGGTAAGACAGTGGATCTTAAGTGTTCTCATCACACACACATATATACACATACATACACAAAAGAAACTATGTGAAGTGATGGATATGTTAATTAGCTTGATTGTGGTAATCATTCCACAACATGTACGTATACCAAAACATAACAATGTATACCCTAAAATGTATGCAGCTTTTATTTGCCAATCATACTTCAATAAAGCCGGGGGAAAAAAGGTCAAAAAGCATAAGAAAAGAAACTCAAAACCACTAATCATTAGGGAAATACAGGTCAAAACCACAGTGAGGTATCACCTCACACCCATGAGGATAGCTACTATAAAAAAAAAAAAGAAAATAACAAATGTTAGAAAGGATTGGAGAAATTGGAACCTTGTGCACTATAGGAATGTAAAATGGTGCAGCTGCTGTGGAAAACAGTATGGCAGTTTTTCAAAAAATTAAAAATAGAACTACCATATGATCTAGCACTTTAACTCAGGAATTGAAAGCAGGATTGCAAATAGATAGTCACACATCAAGTTCATAAAAGCACTATTAACAATAGCCAAGAGGTGTAAGCAACCTAAATCTCCATCTACAGATAAATGGATAAACAAAATATAGTATTTACATATAATACAATATTATTCAGCCTTAAAAAAGGAAAGAAATTCTGAGACATGCTATAACCTCGAAGGATAAACTTTGAGGACATTCTGCTAAACTGAAATAAGCCAGTCACAGAAAGATACATGTTGTATAATTCCACTTAATATGAAGTATCTAGAGTAGTCAAGTTTACAGAAACAGAAAGTAGAATGATTGTTACCATTCCTTCAACTGAGTGGAGGAAGCAACGAAGAGTTATTGTTTCATGGGTACAGATGTTCAGTTTTATAAGATGAAAAAGTTCTGGAGATTGGTTGCATGATAGAGTGAATACACTTAATACTACTGAACTGTATACTCAGAAGCAGTTAAGATGAAAAAGAAAAAGAAACAGTTAAGATAGTATATTTTATGTTGTGTTTTTTACCACAATAAAAAATAACAATTAAAAAAGCCCAGAGGAGGCTTTTGTATAAGCCTTACTGATGTTGGTATAAGCAAAGAGTTGATTAAGAAAAAAAAGAAAAAAGGAAATTGTATTTCTTCAAAATTAAAAATTAAAAAACAGATTTTTTAAGGATTGGGAATTGTAGTATCTTGTTTCTGCTAAAGATAAGGTGATTTGCATGCTTTGTGATACTGCAATATGAACATTAAAGAAATTCAATGCTCATCAGCATTACAACACTCATAAGGACCACAGATATTTTAAATTAGAGGGAGAGGTACAGAAGGTAATACTACAGAAATTAAAAGATGAAAAGCAAAGACAATTCTTTGAAGCAGCAATAAGACATGAAGTAATGCCATTAAAGTAACTTATAAAGTAGCTTATATACTTGGGAAAAAAGGGAAGCCATTTAGTGATGTAGAAATTGTAAAAGAATGCACCGTAGAAGGTGCAGGATGGTTAGACCCTGATACAAACAACGGCCTCTTTCAAGGAGATCCATAACTGATCGGCAGTGTGAATTAGCCTTCAGCTTAACAGAACAACTTCATGCGATACTTAAAAAGATACTCAAAAAATATACATTATTCAATTGCTTTGGATGAATCAGCTGATATTACTGAGTTGGCACAGGTTTTATACCTCATTGGGGTCATAACAGAAGATTTTCTTTGCTACAAAGAGTTACTCACTTTGGGCACTCTTGGGAACAGAATGTGGGGACTAAATATCTTCAATGACTTTCAAGATAAATGAAGTTGGACTGAATGTGGTAAATTTAGTGAGTGTATGTACAGACAGCGCACCTTCTATGACAGGAAAACATGAGGGTTTATTGCACAGATTAAAAAAAAGTATTAACAGATCCAGATGCTCTCATTTCTTTTCACTGTACCTTGTATCAGTAAAATCTCTGTGCTAGAGCTACTATTTTAAGTAACACTTTGCAACAAATTATAAATATTGTTAACTATATTCATGCAAATGCAACATGACATCTCAGTTTTGTAACATGCTAAAGTTGCAAAATGAGGTATTCACTGTGGATTTGCCATATCATTCATATGGTGTGTTGGCTATTACAGGAATAGGTGTTAGCCAAAATTTTATCTCTGTGAGAACAGATAGTTAAATTTTGGGAAGAACAGAATCAGCAGTGTGAATTCTTGAAAGAAGATTTCTATAGGAATGCAGCATTTCTGTGTGATAGCATGGCAGATCAAACTGATGAATATTTCTTTGTAAGGTAAAAACTAAGTCTATACATCGTATGTGGCAAAAAATCCAAGCATTTTGAAAAAAGCTATCTTTTTTCAAAACACTTCTTCTTCAAAAGGAAATTTCAGATGAACATTTTCTCCAGTTAGCAAAGGTCACTGATGAGCAGGTCATTAATACATGTGAATATACACACAGCTGTTCCAGACCTATTATTAATAATTGGAGAATACAATGAAAGTTTCACTGACTTTGAGAATCATGACATCACATTCAAATTAGCATTTCAGCCTCACCTATTTGATATCACCAAGGCACCTAAAGAACTACAGATGGAATTGATTGAGCTTTCAGTAGATGACATTTTAAAGTCATCGTATGATGTGAAGAAAGATCTGACTGAAACATGGAAAAATGCAGAATACCCGCGCCTTCAGCAACATGCTCAAAAAATGCTTTCTTGCTTTCAACCACTTATTGCTATGAATCTACATTCTTATACCTAAGCCAAATCAAGAGGCCCCTACAGTCACAAATGACTGATACCCATCCGGAGGTTCAGCTGAAACTGTGGACCTCCATGTTGCAACCAAATATTCAAATGATTTCCAACAAAAGGCAGACACAACAAAGTCATTAAAAGGTTAACTTTAAAATTAACAAATAATTTTCATTTTTTGAAATTAAGTAGTTAGCTTTTTATAAAATAATGTACATTTTTAAGTATATCTAATTGAAGTTTCTTGAATGTGGCCTTATTTGATTACAGCTAATAAATGTAGCTTTCAAACATGAAAAGGTTTCCCACTCTGCCTTAGTATTTCAGAATTCATCACAGCAGATTAATGAAAGGGAGTATATTTGAAAAATAATGTTAAACATATTTCTAAGCAAATATTTTAACAAAGGTCAAAACATAAGACATACGTTAATGATATAAGAATTATCTGATCATAAAAAGCATATGATACTTTTGTAAAGTCTGAAAGTTATCAACCAGCATTTTAAATCTTGTGTTTGGAAATTCTTACAGATGATTCTCCATCTTGTTGGGGTTTGGAGGGAGAACTGAAGTAGAGAATCACTGTAAATAATTAGGTATGTTAATGATGGGTGTAATGCAGAAGAAGAAAAAGAACCACTGACCTTGAAATTAGACATAGGTCAAGTCTATGATGTATGTTTTGTCAATTATTTAAGGGTTTAACCACAACCATTTTTTTCAACCACTAAACAGAAACTTCAGTATAATTTTAAGTGAACCCTTAGCTATCATAATTAAGTATATAAAAATCCATTCATTGGAATATTCAAGGTTAAAGCTACACAACAGATTTTTTTTTCTACGTTACTAATTCACATTAAATAATACAATAACAAAAAACTCCAAATCTAACTTTTTAAAAGTATATGTACTCTAAGAACAATCTCCCCAAGTTACCTCTTTAGTGGAGGTTTTGGAAGATAGTGGGAAACACTGCATCTTTTAAGCCTGCAGAGAATTATCAAAAGCCTGATTAGACTATCAAAAAAAGTTTAAGCTAAGAGAACAAAAAGTAATCATTATTTACTAAATCTGTTTTTACGTTTACCCTGTGAGGTTTCTACCAATAATTTCCCTCAAACTAACAGGAAGAGACTTCTTTCTCAGACACAATGGATTTTTTCCCCAACTAAATGCCCTTCTGAACTAACTGCATGCAAAGTTAATAAACGGAAGGAAAAGCAAACACAGAGCTGTCATTTTTAAATTATATTCTTAAAAGGTTTAGGGGTATCATTTGTGGAACACAAAGAGATTTCCTTCTCAACAGCATTCCAGGACATCACTCTTTCCTGCCTACCAGCAGACAAGATTATACTTGTCTGGAATGTCAGTATTTACACAAAAGCAGTTTTTCAGGATCTTCTCATTGTGAACACAAAACAGGAAATACAGTAATACCATCCGTATATGTTAAACACTGTTTAGAATAAACAGTGTTTCTCCCTTAATAAGTACTAGGTTAACCTCCAGGAGGAGGTGAAAATGAGCACATCTATAACCACATACCACTACTTGTTCGCAGCTGGCCACAGGAAAGGTTCAGGGAAAAAAAACTCAATAAAACCTGAAGAATTTGCCAAACTATGCTTTAGTGTTACAATACAGCCTCTAATAAAAACTCATTTTTGTTGAGTTCACAGAGGAAAATAAAAATATTTTATAAAAGTTAATATTTTTTGAATAAAAAATAGCCTAATTTATAAAAGTTAATTTAATAGAAATATTGCTTCTGAGGCAGGAAAACCAAATTTCTATGTAAAGTGGCCACCCATCAAAACCACCAAATAATAAAGCATTTCATGTCCTATAAAAACTGATTTCAAATTTTTTTGATTTAAAAACCAAAAACCTATTTACCTTCCATGGCTAAACATTAATACAAATCCACAAACCTACCAACTTAAGGGCTTTGAAATTCATTTACAAGTTGATTATAAAGTGTAGCTAGGGTCCTAAGTAGAATAAATCTTATAGAGATAAAATTTTAATTTTCCATAAGATGGCAGAATGAACTTTGGTTTGACTGCCCTCTGCTGATATGAATCTTTTACAATATAAACATTGACTTAATAAAATTGTAATGTTATCACTTTAAAATAACTATTTCTAGTCAGATATTGAGTTCATTATTGACTCCTTTTGAAAACTAAAGAGATTTTAGATATTTAACCTCTATGTCTTATTTTTAGTCAATGGGCAAATATTCATGAAATATCTATGATCTGAGAGTTATCAAAAATATGATTTTATCTCTGACCTTGAGATATTTGCAAGTTATTAGATAGACAAGAAAAATCTGGAACGGATGAACTGTTACAGAAAATCAAGAACTTAACTAAGTGGTACAGAAAAGAAGTAAGCTAGACAAAAAAGACTGCTATAGTCAATTAGTAAAAACTAAACAAGAACCAAACTCTAAAACAACAACTTCATGGAAAAGGTCATTAAGACTGAGACAGCTAAGGAAAAGTAATGAGCATGGCTTTAGATGAATGGGAAAAAGACAAAATAAGCACAGCCTGGAGAACATAAATGAACATAGCATGTGCAGAGCACATGATCACAAGAAGACGTAACTGCCAGATAAATGGACAAATGTTCGGTAAAAACAGAAAACACTGTAATGGTAACAGGCTGGTGATGGCAGTGGGGGAGGAGGCTAGTTTTGCAAACTGAAAAAGCCAGAATGAAAAGCTGAACTTGATGAGGCAAACAACAGGGAGTCCCTGTGCATTCCTCAACAGTGTAATAATGTGGTGAAGACATTACTTTAGAAATAGAATGAAGATGAAATGGAGGACGAAGAGGATGAAGGCAGAGAAATCAGTTAACAGGCAACCGCAGTGTTAAGGGAAAGAACTAAATGAGAATAGCCATGGGAATGAAGGAGAAAAAAGAAATTGAGATACATTTCGAATTAAAAAACAAAACTGTTGTTATGGACCATGACAATACATACAAAAAAACAAAAAAAAAAACAGAAAGAAACGACCGACCAACCAAACAAAAAACCCCCTAAAACTGAAGGCCTGATTGGATTCAGATTTTTTTGTCCAATTTTTATGCCACATTGATTGTTAAATTCAACTGAAATAAAAAGTAATGGACACAGTTAGCAGAAGGGAAAATTGTAGTGCCATTAGAGCTAATAGCGTACAGGGAGGGTTTCAAGATGTGATAGTGAGCAGGATCAAATTTATGGAATTGAAGACAATAAAAAAAGAAGTCAATAAATTTTGTTTCATAGTCATTGGTGACCCTCACAAGTTCATTTTTAATATAGTTGTTCAGTCAGGAGGAACCAGAGAGCTGAAAATTTTAAAAATTGACATGAGCTACAGAAACTAAGTAGAGCGATTCACTTTAGGGTGAAAATGTCCTTCCCTGAGAATAGAGGAAAGGAGCAGGATGATAATAACAGGGCCAAGCTATGTTTAGTTAGATGGGGACACATGAAGAAGTTCATTGCAAATGGCCTCAATTATCTCTGTAAATCGATTTCCAAACTCATTTCTCAAAGAAGAATGATAGATTAACATTTGAAAAAAATTTGATACTGCTTTTACCCAGAACTCCAATTTCTACTGGAGAATCCCAAGGGATGACTTTATCTAACAAGACTTCTCATTTTTCTATACCTGTCTAGAAAAATCTATGTGCTACTTCATACAAAATTTCAAAGCTAATCCAACAATGAGACTTCCTATATGTATAAGTATACTCTTTCCAAATTCTGTTTATGTGACGGCATCTGGAACTAAGCATGCAAATCAAGAGTAGACCATATTCATATGTCCTAGGTAAAAGTGATGATAAGAAGTCAAGGAAAAATAGTATGTTTCCTGGTGATTGTTTTAGAATCACCAAACAAAACCAGAGAAATCGTAATTTCTGAATTTTATATTTTCTTTGCAAAAGAATTTCTGTTAAAGAAAAGTATAATACTTGAAGTTAGATGTCAATTAATTCATTATACAGCAAATCATCTGGAAATCTTCTGGCCCAACCTCACTATTTGTTTCATTGTAATGTCAGTTTTAAAAAAATGAACATCATTAAAAATAAGTTTCCTCTTAAAACTCAAATTGACATAATAATATCAGGATATGCATAGGTCCAGTAAGAACATATGCTTATTAGAGAGTACACCAGCTGTCTTAGAGTTAAGGCCTATTCTTCACGACTAACTATTCTGAATATTACAAATGATATGAGATGTTAACACTAATACTTCCTAGAAAAAGATTAAAGGTCATCAAGAACTCGTAAGTATTTGTAAAATGAATAAAAGTGCTACACTGATTATATATTTAACTCAATAGACCAAACTAAATTCTTTCTAAAGTTAAATAAGCATTTTTAAATGAAAAATATTGTATAAGGTTATTAAATTTCAGAAAACAGAATTAACCATGGTTTTTCTCTAAATATCATCCTCTAGCCTTTTACATGAACACATTTTTATACATATTTTAAACATATTTTGCAATTAAAAATGTCAGTTTTTCACTTTCATACTAACGTAAAATAGGTTTTTTTAAGTTTTTTCTGCCTTTTGTAAACAAACTAATAAAAGTTCCTGCGACAAAAGCCTTCCCTGCAAAAAAGTAAAATAACAAAAATGTCAATTTTCAGAAAGTAAAATATACATGGTAACAATAGAAATGACAATTTTAAGCTGAGGAATGCAAAACAGATTTTAATCTACACTGCAAGTAGGCCACATCTAGATGAAGAGTAGAAGTAGACTTCGAAATACTACCCACAACTTAATAAACTGCCTAACAAATGCATAATCAAATAAAGATGACATGGCCAGAAACAGTTTTATATTTTATTTATTAAAGGAGATTAATAGTCCTATGTGTAGGAAGAACAGCTTATCAAAAACATCAAAAATCTTCCTGGTATTTTCCTTCATTAGTTATTACTGTATTAGACATCAAAAGTAACAGCATTAAAAAAGTAACAGCATTACAGATGGTCCCTGACTTACGATGGTTTGATTTAGGATTTTTTGACTTTACAATGGCACGAAAGCAAAACACAATCAGTAAAGACCTTACTTTGAGTATGCAAACACAACCATTCTGTTTTTCACTTTCAGTATAGTATTCAATAAATTGTGTAAGATATTCAACACTTTATTATAAAATAGGCTTTGTGTTAGAGATTTTGCCCAACTGTAGGCTAATGTAAGTGTTCTGAGCACATTTAAGGTAGTCTAGGCTAAGCTATCATGTTCAGTAGGTTAGGTGTATTAAATGCATTTTTCTACTTCTGATATTTTCAACTTAAGATGGGTTTAACATGATGGAACCTCATCATAAGTTGAGGAACATCTGTACATCCAGAGAAGCAAAGTTAAAATGAATATACTTATCTCAGAGCAAATCTCTTTCCTATGAATACATCCTGAGGAAATATCTGATTAGCTAAATATTATCCCAGATACTAAAACAGGTAAGTTTTAAAGTGACATATTGGAAATACAAGGTGATGTATAGAAATAAGTGAGGCGGCAAAACAATAAATAAACAAACAAAGAACAATAAGGCAATTGGGAGAGTGCAAGGTGCCATGGGTCAGGAATGAAATACAGGGCGATGGTATTCCAGTGCCAACACCACTTTAAAATAATAACAATTTGAATCTGCCCCCTACAAAGTTTTGTAAACAACCAGCCTTTGTAAACACTCATCTTTTAAGAACTTAGAAGGAAAGATTCATCAAGCCAACACAGTAAGGTCTGTGGAATTTGACTCAATTAAAATACTGTATGTGGACAAGAAGATCACAGAACAAAGTACAATCATGTGTCACTTAACAACCGGGGTAAGTTCTAAGAAATGAATCCCTAGGTGATTTCATCATTGTGCGAACATTATAGTGTCCTTACACCAATCTACAGCCTACTAACACCTAGGCTATATAGTATAACTATTGCTCCTAGGCTATACACCTATACAGCATGTTACTGTACTGAATACTGTAGGCAACTGGAACACAATGGTAAGTATTTGTGTATCTAAATATATCTAAACATAGAAGTACAGTAAAAATATAAAAGATAAAAAATGGTACACCTGTATAGAGAACTTACCAGGAATAGAGCTTGTAGGACTGGAAGTTGCTCTGCATAAGTCAATGAGTAAGAGTGGTGAATGAATGTGAAAGGCCTAGGAAATTAGTGTCCACTACTGTAGACTTTATAAACACTATAAACTTAGGCCACACTAAATTGATAAAAAAATATATTTCTCTCCTCAATAATAAGTTAACCTTAGCTTACTAGTAACTTTTCTACTTTGTAAATTTTTAAAAACTTTTTGACTCTTCTGTAATAATACTTAGCTTTAAAACACATTGTATAGCTGTACAAAAATATTTTCTTCTCTATATCCTTATTCTATAAGCTTTTTTTCATTAAAAATTTTTTTTTAACTTTTTAAACTTTTTTTGTTAAAAACTAAGACAAAAACACATACATTAGCCTAGGCCTACAGAAGGTCAGGATCATCAATAATATTGTCTTCCATCTCCACATCTTGTCCCACTGGAAGGTCTTTGGGGACAATATCATACATGGAGCTGTCATCTCCTAAGATAACAATGCCTTCTTCTGGAATACCTCCTGAAGGACCTGTCTGAGGCTGTTTTACAGTTAACATTTTTTTTTATAAGTAGAAGGAATACACTCTACAACGATAAAAAGTATAGTATAGTAAGTAAATACAAAAACCAGTAATATAGTCACATTGCAAATTGTATATGCTATACTTTTATACGATTACCAGTACAGTAGGTTTGTTTAAACCAGCATCACCACAAACAAGTATGTAACACATCGTGCTACCACATCGTGACATGATGCTATGATGACTATAGTCACCGGGTAGTCGAAATTTTTCAACTACATTATAATCTTATGGGACCACAGTCATATATGTGGTCTGACATTGACCAAAAAGTGGTTATACAGCACGTGACTGTATTTTGAATCCGTCAGCAGTAACAGTCCTCACTCAGCAAGATTCAGTCTTGCCAAAGGGCCACATATATGATGGTAGCATACATATTCAGAAAAATAAGTCACGCATGTATTAATATTACCTAATTTTTTATTGGTTAATAGTAAGGATAAAATGATGTCACCAGTTTCACTGAAGCTCTTTATTGTTAGACCTTAATTATTTTTGGTTTTTCTAACAATTTCCCTGAGAAGTTATTTGAATAAAACGAACACAGAAGATGTCAGCAAAGATAAAGGCAGAACTTTAAATACGGAAATATGTTAATGACTCATTGTAGAAATTCAAATGTTATGAACTGTTTCCTCAACAGAAGTGATTAATTTGCAGGGATCCAGCCACATTCCCTTGACCAGTCATGGCAATAATTAAGAAAAAACTGAAATGGCTGGTCAGCGTTGGTAAATTCTGTGAGTTTGCAAGAGATGAAAATTACTGGTCATTGCAAGAAAACATCCCAGAATTAAGGCTTCGAAGAACATTACTATCTGAACTGATCCTTTAACATTTAGTCTGGTGTCGCTCCATGAATTAATATAACTATCTTAGAGACAGAAATGGTCTCCGGAGTTTTGCAGGGCTCTGCCCTAAAAGAATATGTGAACATGTTACTTTGCATATCAAAAGCTGCTCCATCTCAAGAGGGCATCTTAAAGGTCAGTAGCAGCTGCTTTCCAAGGTGACGCTGCAGTCTTAACCCCATGATTCTCTCCTGCTTTGAAGGACAAAGCAAGGTCTGCATGGAATCACAGGATGAGAGCTGATCAAAGAGTGTCCGCCCAGAGACAGATACCTGCAGCTAAAAACAATTATTAGCCCAGTTCCTGCTTGACTTCTGATGACCTGTCTCTATTTGCAATAACTAGATTAAGAAATATGGAGCCACTATATTGCTGTTTAACCCTTCTGTTAAGTAATAGCTCTATCTTAGAACTTAGAAGTTTGTCTTGAAAAATTTTGTAACCAGTTAGTTAAGGGATCTACAGAAGCTTTTTGAAAGACTTTTAACCTAAAACGAACTACCTGTTATTATGTAAATCTGTTATCCCTGGCAACCTATCTCTGTACCTATAAATACCCATGTAAAACTTCACTCCAGGCCTTATAATTCACAGGAATATCGTAGGGATCCCTGAGTACCCCGCTTTTTGCCTTTTATCTTTATAAATCTATAAAACTATACCTTTGTCTCCATGTATTCTTTTATTTCTACTATTTTCCATTTTCTATTATTTTCTTATCCTTTGCAATGACCCCTACCTAAGGGACCCGATTTTTCCCTGGGAGCATAGCTGACTCCCTGCAAACTGGCATAGTCAGCAGGATTTTTCAACAGGGTCTCTCTGGTAAATGGCTTCACCTGAGTGAAGGGGATCTCAGTACCGCGTTGCAGGCGACCTGGAGAAGGCTTCAAGCCACGACACCCGCAAGAGAGAGGTGAGTACTCCAGGTATTGAATTAAAGAAATAAGAATTAATATTATACTCAGGGTAACAGATGGGGAAGAACTTTTTGTGCTGAGTCAGACTCAGTCTCTTCTTCTAGGGAGATGGGAAACTCTGTCCTAAAAAAAAAAAACAAAAAAAAAAACAAAGTGCAGTGAGAGATCTGGAGCCTGATTTTTACACGAAGGAGGAGGTATTTAGGACCTTCCATCTGTATCACGCCAGGATGAGAGAGAGCCAGTAAAGATGGCCATCAGCCCTGAGCACGGATCTGTAGAAAAAATGGAGGAGCGAATAGATTTTAAAGATGAACTTTCGGTTGAAACAGTGGCTAGAAACAAGCTTTCACCTGTGGAGCCACTGCTTTCTAATGCAAATGGCTCCCAGAAGCACGATCTGCCCTTAAGAAAGGCTGTTAAAAAAACTCCTGAGACCATTTCTGTCTCTAATATAGTAATATTAATTTATGGAGCGACAGTCTGGCCTAAAGCTCTGTAAGCCCAGTACAATGTAGCCCATTAATTCTTGGAGGAAATGTTATGATTTTTAAGAATAAACAAGTTGTAAATGAAAGCCAAATGAGAAGTAAAGATGGAACTGCCCTACATACTACTCTATTTCATCTAAATTTTTTATGTCTAATATGACAAAGTTAGTAAAACTGGAAAGCAAATGACATCACTTCCTATATTCTTCAGCGATGGCAGGTTAAACATCCTGGCTGCTGAAATTACCCTCTGCTATGCTCCTCCTACTCCTGTTCTCCTAACCTTTGCTTTCTTGTTTTGGGTACATACCAAGAAATCAGTTGAGTCTGTTTCCGTTCTACCTCTTTTCTTTATTCTCTTTCATTCAATTAAGATTTACTGAGCGCTTAATACGGTCAGACACCATAATAAGCATGGCGACACATCAGTAAACAAAACACGAGTAAAATATCCTGAATCAAAAATTCTAGTTTAATGATTACTTAATATTGAAATTATGTGATTTAAATGAATATTACATAAACTAACAAAATATGACTGTTAAAAGAATATTATTTGTTTTCTAAGAAAACAAAGGCAAATAGTTAGGAAAAGATTCGATAATGGCAAATAATTAAAATAACTGTTAATTTGGTATAGGTAGAACAGGTGTAAAAGAATGGGGACACTTGGAGTACCCCAGAGTATCTTAAGTTCCCACTCTATAGAATCCAAACACTGAAATCAATAGGACATGATTTAGATAAAAGGTATTATAGAACTCCAATGAGCAGACTATTCTCAAAGAAAATTATATTCCCTAAAACGAATGGCAAATTGCTGTATATTTATGTTTTATGTTAAAGTAAAATCATTAAACATAATTTATATAAAATATTTTAATGATTCTTTAATTGATCTTTTTTCAATTAACTTCTAACTACTGGTATGAACCTGGAAACCCTGACACATTTAAAATTACTGATGAAAAAAAAAAAATTACTGATGAAAGAACAGTAGAACCACCACAGAAGGAAACATGGGCAGTATCTAACAAATTACAAATGCATTTACCCTTAACACAGCAATCCCACTTTTACAACAAACCTGCACAAGTAAGTAACACTTGGACAAGGTTATTCTTTGTGATACTGTTAGTAAAGGCAAAAGATTGGCAATAGCCTGTGTCTATACAATAGGGGACTGGTTGGTAACTATGGTAGTTCTGCATCCTTGCAGCCTAAAAAGAGAATGAGGAAAATACCCATATACTGAGAAGAAAAGATCTGCAAGAAACAGAACTAAATGAAAAACACCAAAGTACTGAAGAATGTATAATATGAATTACCAAATATAAATTGGCAAACATCCACTGATGAGTTTAAATTAACTACCTTACATTCCAGATGTGTTAACTGATGCTTAGACATTAAATAAATTAACCATAGTCACAACTAAGAAGTGAATCCAAAGCTTCAGGCTCTTGAATATTTTACCAAGGTAATTAATTTTAGATACTGTGATTACTTTTTTTATGAAGTGATGTAATTTGTCACTACAGAAATAATTCTGTACAACCCCATCTTTTACAAAGTAGAAGTTTCATGTCTATGAAGGTAAAAAATAATACAAAACTTATCATGTCTTCCTATAATGAAATATGATGTTTTCCATTTCTCCAATATCATTAGATCACCATATTGTCTCCATGAACATTTTTAAAAGAATTATTTGTGTTTACTACATCCATAAATCCCCAAATCAGGGTCTAAAGCTTCTTTTCTCTCTTAGTAATAATTCAAACAAACAAAATAAAATCTTCCTAAAACAATTATAAACATCAGTGTGGATATTTATTTGGAAAAACCATCAAGATTAAAAACGCTTTAGAGCGGGGTTTCTCAACCTCAGCACTATTGACATTTTGGGCTAGATAATATTTTTGGTGGGGAGAGACTGTCATGTACATTATAGGATTTTTGGCAATATCTCTGATCTCTATCCACTAGATGCCAACGTCATCCTTCCAACTGTGACAACCCTGACAACCAGGGACCGGGAGGGGCTGGGAGGGAGGGTTGTAAAATTGCCAGGTTGAGAACCACTGCTTTAGAATAAGGTTGTAAAATCTCCATTATAAGAGATTTTAAGAAAAGAATAATCAGCTTCCTGTGCAGCTCAGATATTCACTGCTTGAGGTAGAAGCTGGTTCCAAAGGTTTTCATTTGGTTTAATAAAATCTTTTGAGGTTTTTTTGTTGTTTCTATAATTCTATCCTTCTAAACCTTCATGCAGAGCCAAATTTCTTATTTTTTAAAAAAGAGAACTGGCCTCAAAATAACTCTCGAATTGCCAGTGTACCCATCACTGTATATGCCCATGTTTTTCTTTCCACCTTTAACAAGGATGACAAAATATAAACCATTCAAATCACGTACCACCCTGATCTGTGTGGAAAGCTACATATGCAAAGTGAAAATAAAGATGATCTATTAATACATTCCTTTAATTACTGATATTCCTGTTTGATTCATCAGCACAATCACTCTTCTTAAAGGTTGAACTGGTGAGGATTTTGCAAGCTATTAAAAACTGTTTATGGCTAGATTTTTTTTTTTTTAACTGGATATAAGGCTGCAGCACACTAAAGACTATCATTAATGCAGGGGAAAGTTTTAATCCCTGTAGAGATTGTCTGGTTAAGTGAGCAAAGGCTCTAGCTGACAGCACAGATAATACAATTCAGTTCTAGGCCATAGCTCTGTATTTGTTTTTATTGTTTTTCTTCTATCCTATCAGAAGCCTGTCTCCATGGATTTGTCTAGGAAAATGATAAATAGTAAAGCAAACATCCCTCTCCATTCATCTAAATCATCCTCCTAGCAAAGACCCCAAGTAAAGCTTTTGGAAAGACCATCTTTGTAGTGCACATATGTATAGTAAGTCAAACTCAAAACCAATGACAACAAACCCTTAAATATAGAATCTTGGCAGTACTCTTGCCTGATACAAAGAATACCAATGTGACAGACTCTAACATGTAACTCAAAAGACCAAATCCCTGCCTAAATTTGAATCTCAATGATCTGAGAAACACATAAAACAAATAAAGATTGACAATTTAGCTCATCAATTATTTTTGTTTTCCTGTATTTTCTTATTTGTCTTTAGTTACTTTCTATAATTTCTTTTTGGCAATTATATTAATAGAAAGTAACTTAATATTCATTAAGCTATCTTTTAATTTAATGTTTCTAATATCAATGAGAAAGAACTTCCATTCAAAGGGAGGCTATAAACGATTTAAGAGATCAGAGCTCTGAATTTTTCTATTTGTTCAGTCAGTCATTCAATAGATAACAATTTAAAACAATTTTTGGTATTAATAAACTGTGTTCACAAGGTCTTCTGCTTATAATTATTATTATGATAATAAAAAACTAATATTTGCATAACGTTTGAGTATGTACAAAATATCTCTACTACATTACCATAATTGAATCTTTCATTCTTTCCTGGCTATATGATCCACCATGAAAGGGAAAAAGTTAAATTTGTGATTAATAAGACATAGGAATGGGAGACATTTAATGAAGTTATAAAATTTAAGTGTAATACTAAAATTTAAGTCTCCCAATTCTTCCAGACTAGCTCTTTTTCATATGTCACAAGACTTTACTTAATATATAAACTTTATCAGAAATGTTAATAACTTCACTGCTCTGTGGTTTCTCAGTATTTCATCAAATGAAACGCTTAATGAATCCTTTTAAATGGCTAAATTAAAAGGCTTAATGTCCTATTAAATGCAAAATATGAAGGGTACCCCTTACGAGTCTATGCTAACCAAAGAATATAAAATTCTGTGCTAAATCAGAATACAAGTGTTCATAAGTCACATTCCCTCCAATCACAAGAAAGACAATACATTCTTTGTCTCTCTCTCTCTCTCTCTCTCTCTTTTTTTTTTTTTAAAGACAAGGTCTCGCTCTGTCGTCCAGGCTGGAGTGCAGTGGCGCAAACACAGCTCACGGCAGCCTCTCCTGGGCGCAAGGATCCTACTGCCTTAGTTTCCCAAGGAGCTGGGACTACAAGCACATGCCACCATTCCTGGCTAACTTTTTAAAAGTTGTTTGTACAGACGAGGTCTTGCTATGTTGCTCAGGCTGGTAACTCCTGGGCTCAAATGACACCCCTGCCTTGGCCTCCCAAAGTGCTCGGATTATAGGTATGAGCAACTGGGCCTGACCCTTAATGCTTTAAAAAAGGAAAACATTAAATTAGGCACACATTCACCATCACACAACCAAAATTCTGAATTTAAGAAAACTATAAGTGAATCTTATGTGAAGGACTACAGAATGAAGTCATCTCAATTTCTTGGCTAACATGGCATGCTAGTCCTAGTTAATGGTATGAACAAAATAAATTACAGGAGAATTACAGATGGTGTACATAAAGCACAGTGTACAATGTCTGGTATAACGTATATGCTCAAATCAAAGTGATAATAACTGTTATTATCTTAGAGTAATAGTTCTGGATTTTTTTTCTGACTCCCTTCATTAATTCAATTTTGTATTTTATCTTATTTTTTACTTCGATGTAATACCTAAGGAAAAACCTACAATGAAATGCATAACAGCAAATATTAATTTTCTGTAGATATACCTCTAAAATTCAATATACACATCATAGCTTTGCTTGGATTACACTTTAACTTCTTTGTTTTCCATGAAGAAAATTCTTGCTACTTATGAAGACATTTGGCTTTTCTCAACATCTGAAGGAATAGAATACAGGTTTAGGTCACAAACATGATGAATGTGAAGTATCAACTCATGGAAACCTGGCTGCAGAATACTGTTTTCCTTACCAATTATGCAACTATGTAGGCAGGGCAATCAACTATCATCACAATGCACTCACAAATCTAACAGGAAGGAAGAGAAGTTTTATGAGAAATTATTCTTAATTAATGTAATGGTGATTAAACTCTCAATCACATTATTTCCTCAAAGCCATCAAAGTAGTAAACTTAAGCTTTAATCTTAGTGTGAGTTTTTCTATTCAATAATTACTGAACTACCCTTCACTAAACACTTATCATCTCTCTAAGAAAAAACTACCTGTACATTATATAACTGGTGATAAAGTGGAGTTAAAAACGTAGGAAATACTAATTTTCTCAATGAAGAACACAGAAAACAAATTAAAAAGATATATAATTTAGCTTAGAAAATTATGTACACTTTGAATTAGCAAAATTATAGATGACTAGTGAAAAAGCTAATGCTTTCCAAATGCATTAATATATTAATAGTTAACAAAAAGATTCTGAAAAGCAGGTCTCTTTCATATTAAGTGTTACTATGTTTCATATTAACTGCTACTATATATTCTAGGTACCTGGATATACCAGTGAACAGAACAGACAAAAACCCTCAAAACAGATAAAAATTATCCCCTTGC
Organism: Propithecus coquereli; assembly: GCF_000956105.1. Classification (NCBI taxonomy): domain Eukaryota; kingdom Metazoa; phylum Chordata; class Mammalia; order Primates; family Indriidae; genus Propithecus; species Propithecus coquereli. Next base: position 2,509,447 of record NW_012148875.1, on the reverse strand, counting down.
ACAGAAGCAAGGCAAGACAGACAATAATAAACACTTTAAATAAGTAAACTGTATGGTAATAAACACTATAGAAAAAATAACTGAGCAGCATTAAAAGATATCAGGAGAATAAGAGAGAAAATAGGTTAGATTCTGCTGGATGAAAACAGTCAGATGATTCTTTTCCTAAGAGGCTCAGTATTATTATTGCTTCAGATAAGTGAGATTTATCATATGAATATTTTCTAGTTCTAATTACTATTAGCTTTCTGCAGCTGTATTATAATTGGTAATAAAAAGAAAACCAAAGGGTTTTGTTTCTCCATCGCCTAGCATATTGCCAGGCACATAGGAGCTAAATAAGTACTTGGTGAATGGCTCAATACAAGCCAATAAACACAAAGCACTTTTGGTCCAAAAAGCTTTAGCTCAGCAATCAGCAAACTTTCTTTTTAAAGGGCCAGATAGTTGACATTTTCACCTTACCAGCTAATCTAGGTAGTAACTACTCAACCACGTCACTGAAATGCAAAAGCTACCACAACTGTAAATAAATGAGTGCAGCGATGTTCCAATAAAACTTTATTGATGAAAGCAGACATATAGTAATTTTCCAACCTCTGCTTAGCTTACTTTATATCTAGCTAATTGCCTTAGGTCTTGTTAAACTTTCCTGGGAGTATAAAGATAAATTTATCATCTATTAGCTAATGCTTACTTTTCCAATTCTCATTGTCTAATAAACAAAGACAAAATATAAATACAACAACCCATCCAACACATGTACTGCTTCGCCCTCCTTCTACCCCATCCCTTCTCTCCTCTGTCTCTTTTTGTCCCTCTCTCTTTACCCAAGTCATCTAATAATATAATGCAAATATCAGAGATTGAACTCTGGTTTATAAATGCAATAGCAAAAGGAGTTTGTAATATTGAATACACAATCAATTCAAACACATTAAGTCTGATACAGAATTTAAAAATAAACCTCATAAAGTCATTATATTCAAAACATCAGGCCTCTACTATCCTCTGAAAAAGCACACATATTTCATCCAAAAAAAGTGAGTGCATTAAGCCCCAAATTTGAAATTAACACGGGAAGACCCTTTAAAAAATCTAAAAATATCCTAGACATGTATAAATATATGATTTTGCTCACCTTCCCCAAACTTTAGCATTCTCTCCCTCTCTTTTTTCTTTTTTTAAGAGACTAGGTCTAGAGGCACAAGCCACATCAAGCTTACACCTTTCTGCTTAGATAAAATATACTATACGATATGGTTTGGATGTTGGGCCCTACCAAATCTCATGATGAAATTTATTTCCCAGTGTTGGAGGTGGGGCCGGTAGGAGGTGTTTGGGTCATGAAGGAAGATCCTTCGTGAAGGGCTTGGTGCCCTCTCCCCAATAATAAGTGAGTTCGTGCTTTATTAGTTCACACAAGAACTAGTTGTTTAAAAGAGACTGGCACCTTCTCCCTCTCTTGCTCCTTTTCTTACCTTGTAACATTCCCGTTCCCTCTTCCCTTTCTGCCTTGACTGGAAGCCCCCCTGAAGTCCTCACCAAAAGCACATGCTGGCAACCATGTTGTACAGTCTGCAGACCCAGGAGCCAAATAAACTTCTTTTCTTTATAAATTTCTGAGCCTCAGGTATTTCCTTTATAGCAACACAAAACAGACTAATAGACTACTTCTACTACTTCTCTTGTTTTTTATCCTAATACAGTGCTCTTTTTTGTACTTTAATATAAAAAAAGTTACAGTATCAAGATTTCCAAAAGGCACCAGTCTTATAATTGGGGCTTATTGTTGTCTTTTCCATAACAAAATATACCTTAGAGTAAGTGTCATCAAGTCATCAAATATATTTATATATTTTAAAGACAAGGTCTCGCTCTACCACCCAGGCTAGAGTACAGTGGCATTATCATAGCTCACTGCAGCCTTGAATTCCTGAGCACAAGCCATTATCAGCCTCAGCCGTCCAAGTTGCTGGGATTACACGCTGAGCTAGGGTACCCAGTCTGTCACCAAATATCTCAATGAATGCAGAAACAAGATGTTAACTTTTAGGCTATAAATTTTACTGGCATAAAAGAAGGTAAACACTATTACTTGATATGCAACATAATGACCGATACAAGGCATTCACCTGCACTGCCTCTTTCAGAAACAATAATCTAGCACTAGGAAAAAGAAGTACACTTTCATAATTTTAGTTATACTTTATTGTAATGAAAATTAGATTATAAACCATCCTAAATATATACATAACAAATAGAGTGACTTTCATTACTGAATAACTTCTCTAAAAGATTTGTTTATAATATCCCTAGTTTGCAAGTCAAATGTTTACTAAGAAACCAAATTCTTTAAGAATCTTTACAATACTAAAATGCTACCTACTTCTGCCCCGAAGCCAGGTAGTATGGTTTGAAAGCAAAGTTCTCTTCTTTGTCAAGCTAGTTCTGAGTCCACTGAGGCAGTAATAATGTGAGGTCCATGTAAATGGGTAAAACAAAAACAATCAAATGCTGGGAAAAGGGCTGAGAAGCAAGAGGCCTTACCTCCAAGTGAGAAGAAACTGTTGCTGAAATAAAGCTGAAATTTTCCTTCACATTTTCAATTAAAATTCTTTTCTTAGTGTGTTCTTTTAATGGAAAAGCTTGAGGTTACTTTACACATTGTAAAATTCAATCTTTTTAGTTTTACAGTTGGAAAGGTTTTGACAAATATAGGCATTTTTCTGAGATATCACAGGTCCAGTCCATAGCACCACAGTAAAGCAAGTATCACAATAAAGCAAGTCACACAAATGTTTTAGTTTCCCAATACATACAAAAGTTATGTTTACACTACACTGTATTCTATTAAGTGTGCAATAGCATTATGTCTAAAAAATGTATACGCCTTGATTAAAAAATACTTTATTGCTAAAAAAAAATGCCAATGATCATCTGAGCCTTCAGCAAGTCATAATCTTTTTTCTGGTGGAGGGTCTGGCCTTGATGTTCATGGCTGTTGACTGACCAGCGTGGTGGTTGCTAAAGGTTGAGGTGGCTGTAGTAGTTTCTTAAAATAAGACAACAATGAAGTGCGTCGCCTCGACTGATTGCTCATTTTACAAAAGATTTCTCTGTAGTATGTGATGCTATTTGATAGCATCTGACCCACAGCAGAACTTCTTTCAAAATTGGAGTCTATCTTCTCAAACCTTGTCACTGCTTTACCAACGAAGTTTATGTAATATTCTAAATCCTTTGCTGTCATTTCAACAACATTCATAGCATCTTCACCAGGAGTAGATTCCATCTCAAGAAACCACTTTCTTAGCTCATCCATAAGAAGGAATTCTTTATCTGCTCAAGTTTTATTATGATTGTAGCAATTCAGTGCCATCGTCAAGCTCCACTTCTAATTGTCCACCTCATCCGCAGTTACTTACTATACTGAAGTCCTGAACCCCTTAAAGTCATCCATGAGGGTTGGAATCAACTTCTTCCAAACTTCTGATAATGCTGATATTCTGATCTCTTCCCCGGAATCAGGAATGTTCTTAATAGTATATAGAATGGTGAATCCTTCCCAGAAGGTTTTCAATTGACTTTTCCTAGATTCATGAGAGGAATCACTATGGCAGCTATAGCCTTATAAAATGTATATCTTAAATCATAAGACTTGAAAATCAAAATTACTCCTTGATCTATGGGCTGCAGAATTGATATTGTGTTAGCAGGCATGAAAACAACATTAATTCTCTTTGTACAGCTCTATCAGAGCTCTTGGGTGACCAGGGGCATTGTCCATGAGCAGTAATATCTTGAAATCCTTTTTCTGAACAGTAGGTCTTAATAGTGGGCTTTAAACATTCAGTAAACCATGCTGTAAACAGATGTCCTGTCATCCAGGCTTGGTTGTTTCATTTATAGAGCACAGGCATAGTAGATTTAGCATAATTTTCAAGGGCTGTAAGATTTTCAAAGTGGTAAATGAGCACTGGCTTCAACTTAAAGTCACCAGCTGCATTAGCTCCTAACAAGAGAGTAAGCCTTTCCTTTGAAGCTTTGAAGACAAGCATTGACTTCTCTCCTCTCTAAGTCCTAGATGGCATCTTCTTCCAATAGAAGGCTGCTTTGTCTACACTGAACATCTGTTGTTTAGTGTAGCCACCTTCATCAACGATCTCAGTTAGATCTTCTGGAGAACTTACCGTAACTTCTCCATCAGCTCTTGCTGCTTCACCTTGCACTTTTATATCATAGAGAGAGCTTCTTTCCTTAAGCCTCAAGAAGCAAGCTCTGCTAGCTTCCAACTGTTCTTCTGCAGTTTCCTTACCTCTCTCAGCCTTCAAAGAATTGAAATGATTTAGGGCCTTGCTCTGGATTAGGATGTGGCTTAAGGGAATTTTGTCACTGGTTTCATAGTCTATCCAGACCACTTAAACTTTCTTCGTATCAGCAATAAGGCTGTTTTTCTTTCTTATCATTCATGTGTTCACTGGAATAGCACTTTTAATCCCTTTAAGAACTTTTCCTTTGCATCTGCAACTTGGCTGTTTGGTACAAGAGGCCTAGCTTTTGCCTCTCTCATCATCTTTTGACATGTCTTCCTCACTAAGCCTGATCATTCCTGGCTTCTGATTTAAAATGAGAGACATGAGATTCTTCCTTTCACTTGAACACTTAGAGGCCTCATAGGGTTATTACCTGGCCTAATTTCAGTATTGTTGTGTCTCAGGGAATAGGAAGGCTCAAGGAAAGGAAGAGAGATGGAAGAACAGCCAGTTGGTGGAGTGGTCAGAATATACACACTTATCAGCTAAGTCTGCGGTTATATGGACACAGTTTGTAGCACCCTGAAACAATTACAGTAATAAAGTCGACAATCATTGATCACAGATCACCACAAAAGACATAGAACGATGGAACAGTTTGAAACATTGCAAGAATTACCAAAATGTTAAGTGAGCACATGCTGTTGGAAAAACAGAGCCAAAGAACTCCCAGGGTAGCCATAAACCTTCAATTTGAGGAAAACATAATCTTTGCAAAGAACAATGAAGTGAAGCACAATAAAATGAGGTATGCCTGTATCTCATCTCTAATCAGTGCTATACCGCCAAGATACAGAATACATCTATCTTCCCAGAAAGTTGCCTCATGCTACTGTGTGGTGAATTCCCTCCTTCAGATCTGATTTCTGTCCCTGCAGTCCTGCCTTTTCCAGAATGTCATATAAATGGAGCCAGTCAGTGTACTGTGTAGCCTTTTGCATATATTGGTAATTTGCTCTTTTTTATGGCTAAGTACTATTTCATTGTATAGACACGTCACAATTTGTTTATCCATTCATAAGATGACAGACATTTCGGTTGTTTAGGTGTTACAAATAAAGCTACTATAAATATTACAAATAGGTCTTTGCATGGACAAATGTTTTCATTTCTCTTGGGTAAATACCTAGGAGTTAGACTGGAGGATACTATGGTAAGTATATAATTAACTATATAAACAATTTTTTATTTTAAAAATTGGAAACATTGATAACTTCACTTAAATTGTGATCAAAGCTTCTATATTGGCTGATGATACATCATAATCTGTCAAGAGAGAACACACACAAACATGCATACATAGCACTTACAATCCTGCAGAATTCACTGGAACAAGAAATACATTGATATTGTGTAGAACACATGTACTTATACTAATGACTACTAGTTGTCCACTGTTCAACTTTCCCTTTTCTCAATGCTCCCAGCTCCCCCACCCCCACATACCTCATTTTACTGTGCTTCACATAAACTCACACTTAAAACTTGAATCTTATTTGTTAAATAAATCACACAGGAGGACACACACACACACAAATTTTAACTATTACTTTTTAAAGCAAAGCCAGTTCCATTCATTTCCTTAAAATGCTCTTCCTATGGATGGAGGAAGGGGAGCTTCAAAAAGCAGTAGAGCCTGCACTCAGGAAACATTTCAGGTGAGCATCACCATCTTGTGTCAAAAAAGAGTAACTGCAATACTAAATTTATTGTCAAATAGAGAACGCAGATAATAGAGGCCAGAAAGTATGAGATCTAAGATCCATTTTCCCAAATCTACTCTGATGCATGTTTATATTGTTCATGTTTTAATATTTTAATGCATCAAAATTTATATGTGCTTAAAATTAGATTGTGTATATTATAAAGAAAGGAACTGAGTTTTCTATTACACACCCCCCGCCAATACTTTTTCATACCCCTTCCAAACACACACACATACACAATGAATGCCAGGCACAAAAATGGCACTTCCTTTTTGTTAAAGCTTTCTATGTATTTTAAAATTAATCACCTGATTAGCCTTTCTACTAATGACTTTAAAAAATTCAATATATGGCTCTATATTTGGTACCTGGCTACACGAAACATTAGTTCCCAAATATTGTATTGCATTATAATACAAAAGAAGAAGGTTTTCCAGATTTAAAGATTATTCAACTTCAAATAATCAACGTTAGATATTTCTGTTCTAAATCAAAATTATTTTTAAGTTTGTTAGCAGTTTTTAAAAATAGTTAAAAGCGTATTAAATAGAACTAAAATATTATACATTGAGTAGACATCTGTGAAAGGAGAAAATATGCAGCTCGACAAGTTTTCCTTTTTTAAAGAGTAATAAATTTCAAATGAAAAAGTTAAGGTGTTCTTCAACTGTCAACTAAGGTTTTTATTATACAACAGCCTTAAGGCTGATTTATGGCTTTTCCCCCTTTTTCTGAAAATCACTTGGTTAAAAGGAGAAGTCACTTTTGCACACCTGGATAATATCTGCTTGCTTTATGATCTGTTAGAAGAAAGGAACTTTTTAATAACAAGAACGTTTGGGAAGGTGGTACCCAAAAAGAAAACAAAACAGAAAACAAAAACCTCAGAAACTTTTTTGAGGTTTTGTGCGGTAAATAGTAACCTCTTATGTAGCATTTAGAATCAATTCTATTATTGCACAATTCTGTGTCACAAAATAAGAGAATTGCAGAACTTGAACGACAGATCAGAGATTATCTAGTATATTTTTGATAGATACAGAAACAGTGGCCCAGAAAGGCTAAATTATTTCAAATAATATAGTTTGTTAGCAACAGAGCTAGAATTAGAAACTAAGATCCCTGCATATGTCTGTCTGCCTTAATTTCTCCACTGCTTGTTTCTCATTGTCAATTTCAGGCCCATCACATTTTGCGTATGACATTCTGGTCCCTATCATCTTTTTCCTCTGTTACATGTGTCAATTTCATTTTCTTCTACACTCATTTCTCCAAAAACTCATCTAGAAATACTAAACTTTAGGAAGGGCTGTGTCCAAAACACAACAAGCAAAAAGTTCGAAGAAGAATATTACACAACTCCTCATATAATACAGTAACTATAATATCACAAATTCATGAAACTGCAGCTATAAACTTAGAAATAAGTAATCAGGAAATTAAGTACACATTTCATCATCATTTTAAAGCTAGAAGAAAATAAAATAGGTTTTAAATACCTACAAAGTTCAAACCAAATTAACGTTGAACTCTGCACTTTAACAGCATATAAAACAAAACTTTAGAATTAGGAAGTTTCACAATGAATTTACCTCTATTCATTCTTACCTATTTCCATCAAAGAAAACAGAAAGCGGATAGTATTCTTTACTATCTTTACCCAGATAGTATTCTTAAGGTAATTATGAGAATTTTACTTTCAACGGTTCTTCCTCCATAAATAATCTTAACCATCCTACTTTCTTTTCAGGGGTTCTTTTTAGTAACTCTTCAGATCATCCCCTGATTATCTTTGCCAATTAAATGTTTCATGAAGCTCACCTAAACTGGCAATCCTAAACCAGATAGTTTAGACTATTTTTCAAAAAGTAAGAAAGCTCTATAAATTCTTCTTGGTATTTAATATACACAGTGCCTCTGCTATCAATACATAAAGAGACACATAGAGAATAAAAGAAACAGGATCCCACACTTGACAAGTTAGAAAGACTGATCAAATCTAGTAAAATGAATTTCATAAATATTAATTCCTCTATTTCTAAGGCCTGAAGCTCTTGCAGCTACAGCCGTAGAAATTACTGGGAAATCACTTGGACTTACGGAAAAGACTATCCGGAAATCTTGTGAAAAGCAGGAGAAACTTAGAGGAATTCATTTCAGAGGAAGACCACTATAGCTGGTATGTACTGTGGCTCAAATTCTGAGACTTGACTTAAATTAACTGCACAAGTCCAAGGTGTGGAAGTTATTACTTAGCAGACTCTGAAAACCTGGGCTTTTTACTTTTGTTTTTGTTTTGTACTTGATTACTTTAAGTTCAATAGTAATCCCAGTGTGCAGCTGGCAAAGAAACTAACACAATCCTGGAATCTATTAGCAGAAGTGTAGTATTTAGATTAAAGGCAGGAAGAGTCTCACTAAGTTCTGTATGTATCAGACCACAAATTTATCATAATATATTCATTGTGGATGCCACAATTTCAGAATGGGACAAATGAACAATAATTCAGAAAAAAACGATCAGAATGCTAAAGATGGAAAAAGATTGCCACGTGAAATAACCCAAGAAGTCAAGACTGGAAAAGACTGGTTAGTGAGACAAAGTGTAAAGAAAAGACAAATAACAGTTTTCAAAAATAAAGAACCATACAGAAGAGGGATAGAAACTGTTATTTACAGATCTTGGAATAAAATAAGGCTCTTGTGTAGAAGGTTTAGGGAGACAAGTAGCTGCTCGTTCATCAGAAGAAAGAACTTCTAATAATCTGAGACAAAGATGAAATGGTCTATTTCATGAGTTAATAGTTCCCCATCAGTATAGGTAAGTGACCAAAGGATGGAGGAATTATGGGTAGGAATTTTATAACTGGGATCAATGCATCAGAAGGATAACTAGACTATGGAGCCTTCTAAGTTCTTTCCAATCTTGAAAAAAAAACTTTCTTTCAGACCTTGGGTATTGAACACAGTATGTATTTTATTAAGTCTAACAGAAAATTAAACATACTTCTATTCACTAGTTGACCTCATCAAATATTATTTACCAAACAAATATATCTAAACACAGAATCTTTCAAAATCTGAATATTTAAGCCTGAAAATCCCAATGATGACAAATACTGAAAAGAACATTCAACTCACAACTGTAAAAAGCCAAAAACAAATGGAGCTTTAGATTCAGTGGCCATGAATAAATATTTACATTACTCATACAATAAAATTTGTAGATTTACTGGCTTTGAGAGTCATTCCTTTGGAAAAATTATGTAGTGTAAACAAATACATTTAAAAAAATTAAATATTAAGAGAACTTTCAAGAAGAGATGGGATACACCTGAAAGAAGTTAAGACAGCCTTCCTACTATTGATTTATTTCAATCAAGTTCAGCATTATATTGTTGACATATACCATTTATGATATAATGTATGTTCAGAAAACTTATGCAATAAATACATTTTTAAAATCTTCAGAAAAACTTTGTGGCTCATTGAACTTGAAATGAATTAAAGTGTTGAATGCAGCTGGTCCGAAGATTGAGTTATCTCGACTGTTCACAAACACAGATGGAACTCTTGTTTTACTCGTTTCTATTCTCACTACTGAACTTGACTAGTCTTAAAAACATAAATACATATTTTTTTAAATAGTTGAATGCAGACCTGAAACTGTAAAACTACTAGAAGAAATACAGCGGGAAAAGTCCTGTAATATTAGTCTGGGCAATGCTATTTTTGGATATGACCCCAAAAGTACAGACAACAAAACCAAAAATAGACAGGTGGGATTACATCAAGCTAAAAAGCTTCAGCACAGCAAAGAAAACACTTAACGTAGTGTAGAGACAACATATGAAATGGGAGAAAATATTTACAAACCATACATCTGATAATGGGTTAATATCCAAAATATATAAAGAACTCAAACAGCTTAATAGCAACAAAAAAATATGATTAAAAAATGGGCAAAGGACTTGAACGGACATTTCTCAAAAGAAGGCATACAAAGGGCCAACAGGTATATATAAAAAAAGGTTAACATTACAAATCATTAGGGAAATGAAAATCAAAACCACAATGAGATATCGGCTCACTGCTATTAGAATATTATCAAAAACACAAAAGGTATGTGCTGGTGAGGAAATGGAGAAAAGGGAACCCCATGTACACTATTGGTGGGAATGTAAATTAGTACAGACATTATAGAAAACATTGTGGAAGTTTCTTAAAAAATTAAAAATAGAACTGTTATATTATCTGGCAATTCCACTACTAGGTATATATGCAAAGGAAATGAAATCAGTATGATCCAGGAGATATCTGCACTGCATGTTCATCATAGCATTGTTCACAATAGCCAAGGTATAGAATCAAAGTGTCCATCAACAGGTTAATGGATAAAGAAACTGTGGAGAAAATGGATAAAAAAAAATGTGGAAAATGGATTAAAAAGGAAATCCTATCATTTGTGACAACATGGATGAACCCGGAGGACATTATGCTAAGTGAAATAAGCCAGACACAGAAAGATAAATATTGCATAATCTCATTTATATGTGGAATCTTAAAAAGTCAAACTCATAAAAGCAGAGAATAGAATGATGGTTACCAGGGACTGGAGATCAAAGGGCATTGGGGAGATGTTGGTCAAAGCATACAAAAGTTTCAGTTAAGACAGGAAGAATAAGTTTAAGAGATCTATTGTATAGTATGGTGACTATAGTTAACAACATATTGTTTACCTGAAAATTGCTAAGAGAGTTGATTTTAAGTGTCTTAACCACAAAAAATGGTAAGTATGTGAGGTAATACATATGCTAATTAGCTTGATTTAGCCATTCCACAATACGTGTGTGTGTATCTCAAAACATCATGTTGTACCTCATAAAAATATCTAATTTTTATTTGTCAATTAAAATAGATAAATGAATAAACATTTTGTTTAAAAAAAGAAAAGAAAAACTTTGCGGATTATGTATGAACACACATTAAAGACTACTAAACCTCTAAAAGCTTAGGAGGACAAATCAATGGTTGGCAAACTTTGTCTTCAAAAGTCCAGATGGTAAATAATTTAGGCTTTACATGCCATTAGTCTCTACTGCGACTACTCAACTCTACTACAGCAATGCAAAAACAGTCACAGATAACACATAAACAAATTAGTATGCTGTGTTCCAATAAAGCTTTATTTATGGAGACTGAAAGTTGAACTTCAAATAATTTTCACATGTCAAAATTTATTACTTTAAAATTATTTTCCAACCATTTAAATATGTAAAAACTATTATCAGATCATGGGATGTATAAAAACAGGTAGTGGGCCACATCTGGCTCATAGGCCATAGTTTGCTGATTGATCCTTGGATAGAAAATCTTTATCTTATAAACATTTAAATGAAGACCCACATATGCATACAATCCCTGACCAACCTCTCTTCTCTCATCTCTCCTAATACTCTATCCCCAAAGCTGAAATTTGTAAGCTGCTTCCATAGAAGTGAAAACACCTGCAGTTTTAAAAAACAGACAAAATCCAAGAACAATAACAAAAACACTTATGAGAGTCTTGTGAAAAGATGGTCAAGCTGAAATTGGAAAATGACCGTTGAAGACTTCCAGCTCTGATAACACTACAGCTCACCAAAGATGCTTCGCATCATTTTAATTAACAATATTAAAGATTAATTGGCATCCTTTCCTTAACTGCTTTCAGGAAAGTAAAGAATTATGATTCATTTAAACTTTTAATGTCTATTGGGCCACACAGCTTGTTTTTTTTAATTTCTGACTTAGCTGAGAACAATATTAGAATAGGAGAGAAATCATCCACGAACACTTGCAGCCTTTCTTTTGGAGGTATTTTTGGAATACAAGTCATTTGAAAATTGGAAGCTATATATATTTAGCTTTTTTTTGGTGGACATTTCTAAACATTGTTAATTAAATTTTCCCCATGTTACAAAACTATCTATAAAACCAACTTTTTAAGCTGGGTGCTGTGGCACATTCCTATAGTCTCTTGTCCTAGCTACTTGGGAGATTGAGGCAGGAGGATCACTTGAGCCTAAGAGTTTGGAGCTGTAGTGTGCTATAAATTTATGCCTGTGAATAGCCACTACACTATAGTCTGGAAAAAATAGTGAGACCCCATCTTAAAATAAAAAACACAAACCTGAAAAAACAACGAAAAAACCTTTTAATTTGCAACATGTAAGAAATAAAAATGTTATGTCTTATTTAACCCATGGAAAGAGGAAACATGTTTCCTCTTTCAGAAAAACTGGAAGGAAAATAAGTGCCAGTTTATCACTTCCATGAGTCAAACACACGTTAGAATACTGAACTCTACATTACTCAAGACCTCTGCATAACTTAGAAAATTTTCCTCAATTGGACAATCTTTTCCACAGATAGCTTCGAGTAGAATTTTTTAAATTCTACAAATTTACTATTGTAAGAAAACTAGGTTTACAGACTAAGGACAATACATATAATTTAGTAACTATTATTGAAAGCCTATTACATAGTACCCAAGAGGACCAAACTCAAAAATATTCATAAAATTAAGACTATTTTGAGGCCTGTTTAACCCCTGGGAAAGATGACATCAGTTTTTCCTTAAGATTCAAGACAAATACATGAAATGTCATGGACTGGACTCTTCAAAAGGGGCCACACAGCAACAGCCTAATAAAGAACAATATAAACTCCAAGAGTTTGGGCATTTAACTATTATGTGGGCATCAATAATAAATTAGTTTCTTACTGTTCTGAAGTCTCCTGATGCTAAGGAAATCAGACCATCATCAATCTAAAGACAGTGAGCCCACTTGACATGACATAATCTCATTAATCTTCATCTGCCCTATCACATCCTACCATTCTTATGCAAACTGGACACTTGAGGATGCAACTTCAACCTCTCTTCACTCATATATTAATATAAGCAGGAGGGAGGTAAGAGGCCTATGGAGACTTTGGGATGCCACCAGACCACAGGCAATTATTCCCCTCAGTCTACTGTACAACATCACAGCTAATGAGTTGGATATGTAAATGTTGACATAGCAGGGAGTAGAACAGTGTGAGATTCTTCAGCTATGTGTCTCATTTCCTTTGCTGAATCACCAGAAACCTCAAGAAACTTCAGCTTTAGTCTCCCCAGACTACATGAATCTGAAATACTGTGCAAAAAAGACAATAAATATGCAAAACATACAGGTAACATGATATCAATTTCACTCCTCTGACAGTCCAAGAATTCTCTCTATTCTAACATACTAATGTAAGGTCATAATAACATAGAGGTTGCAGTTTAACAGACAAAATGATTGTAAAGTATGCTAGCTAATTTAAAGACCAAATACCTTGATTTGGTATAGCCAAAATTAGGCTAAATATATATATTTTTGACATTAGAACGGTCTTTTTTTTCCTAGTTTCAGCCTAAAAAAATCTCTGCCTTTCAGCATCAACACATGAAATTTACCTTAATTCTTTGTCACCTCCTTTCTTCTTACTACGGTTTCCTCTAGACACCAAAGGGTGGTAAAAACTATATTCATGTCATAACAGGATGTTGCTTTTTAATTGTCTTAAGACTGTTTTGTTCCTACCAGCATATTCATGGCATATTTTGAATACCATGTTTTAATTGTACAAGTGGAGAAACCTTTTTTATAGTACTATTAAATAATATACAAATAATGCTCTATAATAGTTCTTTAGAGAAAAAAATATCTGGAAAGGAAATAGATTTTTATTTTACCATATATAGCTTTATTTAGTAAACTTTAGAGAACTTGAGAAGGAAATAGACTTTTGATATAGGATATATCATCTGAGAAGTAACAAAGGTATAGTTATGAAAAAAATTCATGTTTCACATGGAATTCTACCTGAAATAGAAATGGATTAACTATTAAATTATTTTTTACAATTATCATTTTTATATTTGAAACAGGTTTTTTTTGCACAACTACAGAATATATGTAGCCCATTTAGACTATGGTTCTGTGTTGTAAATTTGAAGCTATACTTGAAAGCACAGCATTTAATTTTATGACCTTGAAACCATTTTTACACTACTTAAAAATACTTCTTAAAGATATTCATCAATTTTGTTTTGCTTCAAACAATGATTATATTAATCTATTGCAAATTAAATATTATAAATTTTGAAAAATTTGAATACTAAAGACTGTTAGTCATCCTCTAACCTAATGAAAATAATTCTTTGTATCTAATTAGCAAGCATTTTCAGTATCTTAAATGTGCTCCTCCAATATTAGGTGGTTTAAAAAAATTGGATTTCTACTTTCCAAAAAGTAATCGAAGTTTGTGTATAAAATATATGTATGACATATATGGATGTGTGTATACACACATATATACACAAACATACATATATATGTTTGTATATGTCTGCGCTTTTCTCTGAAGCCTCTGGAAGCAAAATTTAATTAGTCAAGAGGTGTGAGTTTGTAACAATACTGACATTTAAAACACTTTTTTTGGAAAATTAGCTTTTTTCTAAAACTGGGGCATTAAAAGTTACATTTTATAAAGGATCAAAAATACGACTATAATTTTGGCAAGTTGTTTTTATTTTTCAAACTCTGTGATTTATATTTATGAGTTGTTGTTAATGGAACACAGCATCTACCTTTAAAGGCAAGTATTATTGTAAGGCAAGAAACACATAAAAACAATACAAAAAAACTTCAAATGTAAAAGAGAAAAACCACTTCCATCCCTTCAACCTCCCACTTTTGGAAACAAGTTCTGCTCAAAATTGGTTAAACATTTTTTCCAAGAGATCCATGATGTTTGCAGGCTAAAGTATCCAAAAGAAAATGGAAGTCATCTCCCATTACCTTGGGATTTTGACTAATTCTAGGATGAGCTTGAAAAATTTCATTTGGTCTAAAACCTTAACATGGCCCAAGAATAACTTCCAATCTCTAGCTTTATCTTATAAATTTCTCAAGGTCCATTGCACCAGGTGTTGGGTGAGAACAGATTACACCTTACTGTGACACCCAACAGTTGGAGTTCAATTTAGGCCTCACAAGGGCAAAGTAAGCAAAACAGATCGTAAGTCAACAATTCCACTGTATTGAATATCAGACCACAAAGTATTACATACATAAGAAACATGAAAAAGAATGCATTCTTTAAAAAAGGAATTTAAATTGACTTATCCTTTTCTATTTTAAAAGAGATTTATTATTATGTATAATTTGAAGAAAGATTTGTCTGGACACAGCAAGGCAGATAAATGCTGTCATCTGAAAAAGGAACAGATTCTGCAGAGCAAGGACATTTGAAAAGAGCTGGATTGTAGCCAATCATATGACAGGCAAGGACAAGCTAGAGAGAGAGAAAGAAACTGTTCTTCATGCCCAGAAAAGAATTCAGGTAGGGGTAGAGCAAAGACACTGAAGAGCACTGTGGTAGGCAGAATTCTAAGGCAGCCCCAAATTCAGGTCCCCTGATGGACACACACCTTCTCCCACTTACTCAATCAAATGCTAATCTAGGTGCTACTGTGGAAAGCTTTTCCAAATGAGTTCTGAATCAGTTGACTTTAAGGTGAAGAGATTCTACCTCAATAAGCCTAACCCGACCAGATGAGTCTTTAAAAGGGACTGAGGTTTTCTTAGCAAAGGAAATTCGAAACATGACAGGGATGAAATGTAATGGAGATTCTCCATTGCTGTCTTTGAAGGCGGAGGGCACTGTGTGGCAATGGATGTCGATAATCTCTAGAAGCTGAGAGTGGCTCCTAGCTGACATCAAGAAAGGA
This sequence comes from Propithecus coquereli, assembly GCF_000956105.1. Lineage (NCBI taxonomy): Eukaryota > Metazoa > Chordata > Mammalia > Primates > Indriidae > Propithecus > Propithecus coquereli. The sequence continues at coordinate 2,493,617 of NW_012148875.1, read as the reverse complement.
AATTCAGTCTTCAGTCCTCCGCCCTACAATCACAAAGAAGTGAATTCTGACACAACCACGTGAGTTTAGAAGAACTTGAGTTCCTGATGAGAATGCAGTTCAGCTAACAAGGTGTTTTCAGCCTTTAGATCGACACTGAGCAGACAAACCAATCATGCTATGCCCATATTCTAACCTACAGAAATGTGAGGTAACAGATGGATGTTGTGTGAAGCTGCTATATTTGTGGTAATTTGCTATACACCAAGAAAAAAGAGAACAGCACTAACCAGGCCAAGTCATACAGCTTGATCTATAAAAATGCAGAGAAGTTTGTTGTAAGCCTTAAATCTTACTTCAAGAAACAAAAAAGTTAGCATTATTGCCTTGGTTCATTCTGAGAGAAAATTTTTACTCTCAATTTAAAGCCTTATAAAAATTACATATTACAGATAAATGAGGTACTTAAATTAGTGAACTTCTTTATTAAACTATGACCTGGGAAAAAAGTGGTAGTAATTGTTTAAAAGGATTGATTTTATACCTATAGAACTTAATTTAATGTCATGGCCTAAGTAACTTCTTAGGAAAATAGAATCCATTGTTATTTTTACTCTAATTTCTTTGAAAGAAATGGTTAGGACAAGACTTCTAGAAGTTATCACGTTGATGACAACTTAGGTCTAAACTAGTACTAAATAGCTAGAGATTTAATGTAGACGAAAACATGGAAAACTTCAAGAAGAATAAATTAGATGAAACAAACAAAAAAAGAATTTCAAAACTTCAATTCTTTAGAGAAATATGCTGAAAGTATGATGCAATAATGGGGAGGGGACACTGAAGAATTATGAAATAGTTTCATTAATACTAAATCATAAGCAATAAAAACATAAATAAAAGCTTTTCTTTACTCTCTCCATTTTCCTTTAGTTTGCAAGAGTGGTCTCTGGCTGGTCTTGGACCAACCCAGTTCTCTCCTTCTGCAGTTCTCAAGAATAACTGTAGAATATGCTGGGAATGCAACATCCTGATATAGGGAAGGAATGGCTGGAACAGACCAGGCTCTTTTCCAGTCCCCCATCAGAAACAGGATGTTCTCCAACATGTTAGCCCAATGAGCTGAATCACCCCAGGATGGCTGCTTTCCAGGGTCCCTCAGGTGCAGTGCAAGAGGGCACATGCAGTCAAGACTTCATCCATCCAGGGTAGCTTTCCAGAACCCTGGGGAACTGGCTTGCAATGAATCCTAGGCATTTATTGTCTTGCTGCCTATTTGTAAGTAATAAACCTGCTTCATGTAACTTGTGTGCCAGGGTGTTCTGTCTCACTGGACTAAGGCAAGTTGGTATTCAGTGAAGCTCAGTGAAACTGCTTCACATCCTTCAATATCCTCTACATGAAAAACTGGTTAGAAAATAATTTGACAAAAAGAAAAAAAAAAAAGAAAGAAAGAGAGCTGATAAAATAAAATGATCCAGTTCTAGATTTTACAATGTCCACAATGTGTTCTTTCTTACCTTGTCTATCCTATCCGGGCGGTTAGTAGCTGCCAAAATTGTCACATCCTTTAGCTGTTCAATCCCATCCATTTCCGTTAAGAGCTGAGCCAAAACGCGGTCGGCTACATTCCCAGCACCTAAAGAACTGATTTTTAAAAATACAATTTAAAAAATCTGATTACTTATCCCCAAATACTGTATCTATTATTTTTTAAAGGTTCTATATTCTATATCATGAAAAATTATGTCTATTTCAAAATGTAAAGTGCATGTTTAAGAATTTATTACTTATGGAACTATTATATCGAAAACTAACTGTAATCAAGTTATTTCTTCTCCTCCATCATCCAACATGTTCATTTTCTTTCGAAAACTGAAACGTTAAACGAATGTCACATATAAAAGCACTAAAAAGCAAGATGTAAGATTATTTTAAAAAGCTCATCAAATACACAGACAATTGTTTAACTTAACCAATGCTTACATTCTACGTGGCAAATATATTGACAGAAACTGGGAATTAAAAAACTTGAGTGAGATACAAATCCATTCCTCACATGAAGCTTAACATCTGCGTGAAACAAAAAACTCACTACACACCGATAACAGAAGGGATATTTCTGATGTTTCTTAGTATGTTTAAATATTACAAATACTTTTTAAACACATCAGCAGATAGGTAGTCACCACAGTCCTCATTTCTGAAGAAACAGGCAAAGAAAGCATGTTATGTTTTTCCTTTGGTTTATATACCAGGTCAATTATAAAGCCAATACTAAACACATTACCCTTTAATTTAAGCCCATTTCCTTTGGCCACAAAAAATACCTCAATATAGATTTTTAAGAAGTATAATCAACATATCCTACTAATGAACAAAACCTGATAACGTACAATCAAAAACCCCAAAACAACAATTAGTAATAGCTTGGATTTCCTAAGACCTATTGAGAACTGAGAAATATACAATAAACATCTGAGTGGACGAGTATAGAGTTAAATAACACGTGTATTAAACATGTAAATTCAATCAAATGCACTTAGGATGGGGGGAAGATAGAAGGAACACCCCATACGTTTGTCTTAGCACCTGTAACAGAGCAAGAGCACCTCAGTGTAGTCATCATGTAATATATTTAATAGTAAGGCAATTAGGATCCCTAAATAGCAGTATTTTGACCTCAATAGACATTATTAAGTTCAAAATTTTGACTTCGTATATCCATAGGAGTAGCCTCTAACTCAAACTAATCAAATGCACATGAGGTTGTTATATAAATTACAATGTCAATTTTAAATGGTCCTTTCCAGTGTTAAAAATATATGGGACCAAGGAGTACCTGGGAAGTCAATGAGAATTGTTTTGGTGACCACTAATTTCTGGAAGTAGCTAATCTGCTACTTATTGGACTCTACCTAAGAATAAACTTTGAACATTTTAAATAAATGGATTCTATTCTATTCTATTCTATATAAATGGAGGATAAATAAATCCTCCATGATTTAACTTTTCCACATGGGAGTTTAACCGTCAAATACAAACACTATTAGCAAAAGCTCTAGGAGCTACTTTCATAATTACTATAAGCATATTAAATATTATAGGTGGATGATAAATTATATGAGGCCTTTAATTCTATCTACTCTGCTAATTAGTTGTGATTCTACACTACAAAGCATTAAGGAAGGCAGCATGGATAGGTCTTCAGAGAGTCAAGGTAGAGTATCCCAGGGAAGACAGTGGGCACCAGGCAGGTAAATGGTAAGGGAGGGGGAGGAATACAGAACACAAAACCTGAAAAAACTATAGAATGGCTCAGTATAGCAGTAAGATGAACATGTAAAAGATTAGCATAGAAAAATAAACCAAGGCTGAATAACAAAGACCTTGTTATCCAAATTACAGAGCTTGGATGTTATGCTAAAGTTAACGTACGTTTCAAATAGGGACGTGACATAATGAGATTTATGTTTTTGAGAAACACTTTGTGATTAAAAAAAACTCTGATAAAAAAAATCAAAGGAGAAGTAAATAAATGGGAGAGATATTCCATGTTCACATCCAGATGTCAATTCTTCTCAATTTGATCTATGGATTCAATGCAATACCAATCAAAACCCCAGCAAGTTATTTTGTGGATATTGACGAAATGAGTCTAACATTTATATGGAGAGTCAAAAGATTCAGAATAGCAAATTCAATATTGAAGAACAACAACATAGACAGCAGACTGACACTACCCAACTTTAAGACTTACTATAAAACTGAGGCAGTGTAGTATTGGTGAAAAAAGAGACAAAGTGATCAACAGAACACAACACAGAGCCCAGAAATATACCCACATAAACACAGTTAATTGATCTTTGACATAGGAGCAAAGACGGTCCTTTTAACAAACACTGGAACACTGGACATCCACATGCAAAAAAGTGATTCTAAACACAGCCTTTACAGGTTATGCAAAAATTGACTCCGAACAGATCATAGATCTAAATGTAAAACACAAAGCTATACAGTATCTAGAAGATAACTAGAAAAAACCTAGATGACCTTGGGTATGCAGAGTACTTTTTAGATAATGACACCACAAAATAAACAATTGATAAGCTGGACATTATTAAAATTAAAACCTTCTGCTCCGTGAAAGACAATGTCAAGAGAATGAGAAGATAAGCCACAGAGTAGGAGAAAATATTTGCAAAAGACACATCTGATAAAGGACTGTTATTCAAAACACAATCCCAAACCGAATATTCACCAAAAAAAGCTAATGGTGTCTGTTTGGTGGTCCAGCACTGGTATTATCCACTATAGCTTCATGAAACCTGGTTAATCGATTACAGTGGATGTCTGCTGCAACCAATTGGACGAAATGATGAAGATGCTTGCAATTAAGCAGCCAAGACTGATCAACAGAGATAGGCCAATCCTCTTGCAAGACAACACTTAACCATATGCTGCACAAACAACGCTGCTCAAACTACAGAAGCTGGACTTGGAAACTCTCTTATCATTCATCATATTCACCAGACCTTGTACCAATGGACTACCACTTCTTCCAAGCTTTGGACCACTTCTTGCAAGGAAAAATATTCAATTTGCAACAAGCTGTGGAAAATGCCTTTTGTGATTTCATCACCAGGCCCTCTCCAGGCTTCTTCATTGCTAGCATAAACAAGCTAACTGTTAAGATGGCAAAAGTGTGTCGATACTTTAGACATATGCTTTGATTAACTGTGCTGCTTCTTGTTTAAGATATAATAAACTACACTTCTGATTTGAAATCAGACATTTCATATTTAATGACCTAATAACATGGTAGAAAGCATCAAACTTCCTTAAATTCTGCCATGAAAACCACCAATCTAATACTAAGATAAGAACTGCTCCTCTGAAGTCCTTCATAACTATTAGGCATGCCCGTAACAATCAGCCTTTAATAAATACACTCCTAAAAGACATTTTGTTTCTACAAGATATATTAGTAGGGGATTGTTATACATTTATAATTAGAGTACTTAACATTTTAGTCTAAACTGTTCATCAGCTGTTCAAATGTAATAACTGGCTCCTCGCAGTCATCAAGAAATGATTTATTTTGAATAAAATTTCCAGATATGGATATTTTTATACTTTTTGGGTATTTTTATAATTTAAATTTTTTTTAAAGTAAGTCCCCCTAAAACAGACAAAACATTTTCAATTACATACTATAAGACTGGGTGCTCAGACGCAGAAAAGCTTGGCTCAGGAAACAAAACAGTAAGAAGAAAATCCCTATTTCTTTGGTTTCTTGGATCTACACCAAAAGTTTTCTTCACCTGTTTTTTCTACCCTCTTCTTTTGTGTTTTCCAAATGAACTCAGCTTTTGGCGAGGGGTGAGTGGAATTCTACACAGCATTTGTCTTTGATGATTCAGGATCATCATTTATATGCTCTAAGTATGATTTACAGGCACACAGAATTTGGAACTTAATGACTTGGGCTCTTGCTTACTCAAAAAAGGACTATTAAATCCTCCTACAATTAAATATGTGTGACTGAATGGCCTTCTGGGCAAACAGTAACATGATGATCTTTCTACAAATTAGTATATCATGGATGGCAGCAGTCTTTTTCAAACTGTTTTCTCACTGGCCTAAAAAGTGTGATCTTCATATTGTTGGTATCTTGTGTCCTCTTTTAATTATTGTTGCTAACAGCTACATTAAAGAGTATCATTTCTGTATGCTTAGCAAAACTGACAATGTTTTGTGAGGCAGACCCACTTTTAAATGTAGTGTGTTCAAAAACTATTAAATATTTTTAGCATTGCTCACCACTTCACTAATTTTTTTAGAGCTCTTTGAGAGGTGAATTATTTCAAGCTTACAATGATTCTTTACCATGAAGATAATGATGCTTCTATGAACACGAATGCAGGTGATAAAATGGTGTAAGACAGTCTCAGAGTAAAATTTTAAAAATCTCGAATTTTAAAAGAAAATTTATTCACAAGTGACACTAAAACATAATGAACTCTATTCATAACCAGTTAAGAGAACATGATCTCTATTAATAGTTTCTGAGTCTCCATTCCCTTACTCAAAAAATATCTGTGTGTTTCTTAGCTAGGCACTCAGCTGGACGTCTGAGATAAAAGGATCAAAACATTAATACTCCCATGAAGATTTTATTCTTGTTGGCAGTTATGAATGAGGGAGCTGAATTAGATAATATATACATAGGTCCTTGTAGTTTTAAAATTCTGTGATTCTATGTTGTTATTATGTAGCACCTAAATGAAGCTACTTAATTCATTATTTTTAATAAAAATATTCGTGTTTAGAAACTTATTATTGACACCTCCAATTTAGCACTTCTAAATAGAGGTGAAATTCAAACTTGTCCAATTTGCTATTTGTTATAGGAGGAAATGGCAACTGTAATTAATGTTGAAGATCAGGTGAAGGGACTTCTTTGGATTCTTCTTAATCATACTGCCTCTGCTCTTTATTTCCACAGATCATTGAAAGCTAGCTGGAGAATAGCATAGTGAAAATGTTTTATGAGCTGAGAAATATTCTTGGCTGCCTTTCAAAGCTTCAGGAGGAAACAAAAACCATAAAACTGACATCCTAGGAAACCAAAACCAACTCCAAGAAAAAGTTTAAATACAAATGTTTAATCATCAACATAATGAAATAATTTCATAAAACTTTATTATCTGCTAGAGATAGGTAACACAACAATGGGGAAAAAATGTTTAGCTACAGAAAACATCAAAGCCAGACTTTCCTAAAACATTAATTCTCTTTTTCCTTCGGAAGTCAAGCCCCTTTTCCAAATTACTCCTATTCAAATGACATATAGTGCCCAAATGGGGATTATGCTTAAAACAAGGGTCAACAAACTGTAGCCACAGACCAAATCTGGCCAGCCAATTGTTTTTTCATTTGATACATATTTCCTATAACTGCCTTCATGCTACAGCAGCAGAAATGAATAATTGTATTCATTTGGACTGTATGGTCCAAAAAGATGAAAATATTTACTAATTGGCCTATTACAGAAAAGATGTGCTGACCCCTATCTTAAAGAAGCCTCACTACCATGATGGTAATTATTATACTGATTTTGTTTTTCAATACTAAAAATTTCACAATTTATATTTATTTCCTTTCTAGCTCCTCCAATAAAATGCCCTACCACCTCTTTTTATGATTTCTGAATTACAGACCAGCATCTTATGTATTTTTTTTTTTAGTTTTTTCTAGTATACATTTTAAAAATCATGAAGAGTTCCAAATTGTAGGCATCTAAATTTGTTTTCTTAAAATCTACCCTTCACATTCCCATAGTAAATAATGACTTGGAAGAAACCCAAAAAAAGACCTAAAGAAGGGTAGCCAAACAAACGCTGCTCTGAGAAAAACATTACCTATGATAATTTTCACAGTGCATGTAAAATGTAAGCAAATTTTCATTTTAAAGGCAAGATAGCTATAATAAGAGACCTACATGTCCCAAAACAACAAAAAAAAAGTAATTCCCAATTTCTAGTAAAATGTTGCAACAGCCCATCTTCTAATGAAATTCATAGCTTTATATGCTGTAGTACTTAGTCACACATATAGACAAAACTCAAATCAAAAAATATTCATAGATTTCCGCTATACTGTAAAACTATTATAAGAAAAAAATCTGTTACCCTACCAAGCGGCAAATTGGTCAAAAAAGAAAAAACTGTTATACATTTTCCATTTCTTCTTTTGCTCTGTTTTCCTCAGTATTTCTGTTTACTATTATTTAAAGTATACCAATG
>NW_012148875.1:2460403-2485525 GCF_000956105.1 Propithecus coquereli | reverse complement strand
TTATTTATTTATTTTAAATTTCAGGATATTATGGGGGTACAAACATTTTGTTACCTAAATTGCCTTTGTACCATTTCAGTCAAAGTTATAGGGTTCTAGTCTTGTATAGGCCACAAAGGAGTTATGTGCCTCTTATATTCTAGAGGTTTTTGCTCCTTCTGAAAAATAAAAGGTTGTACTAGATGACTTCTAAGAATTATTCCATCTATAAAATTTTATGATTTTATGAAATTTTAAAAACCACCATAAAAATCACATTAAAAAAATTTACAACCTTTCTTGAAAAGTGTCATTTAGAGAAATGATACCTACAAAAATTTCCTCTAAGGTTCTTAGTGTTATGAATCCATTGAACTTATCCGAAACCTGGATATGCTGCAATAGAGGCTACCCCATTTCCTGACTGTTATTTTAAAACTCAGACCTCTTTTCAGAAAGCAGCTAAGCCTGGAATCTTCATTTTCAATGAAAGCTGGCTTAGAACTTCTTGCTTTTTAGTGGAAACCAATTCTGGACTATTAAGTGCAGAAACAGCTTTACGAGAAAGCAGTTATTAATATCATAGATTCTCTAGGACTTCATAGAGATGCCAGTCAACTTTTAACTGAGCACTAAACTTTTTTCATTTTTTTCATACATTTAATCATTATATTCTAGGCATAAAATAATATTCCAGGGCATTTTTTATATAAAGCATTAGAGTTATAAAACAGAATACATGATCTTCCCTTTCTCCCAAATAACAAAACTATCTTCTATGTCTAAGATTAAAAATTTTTTTTCATATTTTAAGTTTGGGAAATCAAGATGTCTCCTGGAGTTAGTGATTCCTCACCACCATTTTCTCAGCATTGTTCTTCAGTGTGAGTACACAAAACGATGCGTCTTACAACTGATGGCATCTTAGACAGACAAAATGCCACAGTATCTGTCAGCTGTAAAATACTTTTTCTAATTCCAAGATGTTTTATTTAATCAGTTTCCTCTTCTAGTATGTAAGTTCTGTTGGGGTAGAATTCAACCTCAATTACTTTCAATCTGTATGGCAATTATAGGAATATCTTATAAAATTACTAGAAGAATAAATACTGATGCTTCCTAAGCAGTTATTAAATGTCAGGTATTATGTGAAGCACTTTACATGTATTTAATTTCAACAACTTAAAATTTGTTACTGTTATTACCTCCATTTTATAGATGAAGAAATTAAGGCTTAGTGAGGTTAAGGAACTTGCCCTAGGTCCTGTTCACTGTTTTATCCCTAACACAAAGCCTGCTTAGAATGAGCATTCAATAAATATTTACTAAGTGAATGAACGAACACTTTCAAAGGCATCTTAAAACAACCCAGTTAGACAAAATCATTACTAATGTAAGTCACAGAGGAAATGTATGATAAACACAGGCTTAAAAGGTTAACTGCTTAGACCTGGAATGCTGGGCTATGTGGTATAGCAGTTGAGTCCAAAAGTGGCTCAGAATATCTGCTATGGAGTCAATATACCTACATTCAAATCCCAGCTCTGCCATCAGTGATGCATGAGCTTTAGGAAGGTATTTATGCATCTATATACTCAAGTTTTCTCACCTGTAAAATGGAGATGGGAACAAGATCTATACCTTCTGGTGTTGTGAAGATTAGGAGTTAATACAGCAAAAGGTCATAATATGGTGAGTGGAGTCCAAAAAAACAGGGTCACATTATTTGGAAGTTAATTAAATAAATAAGATGAGCCTTTCTTAGGTTAGTGACCCTATGTTCCAGAGGTATGTTCCTAGTTTCAAATCTGTTCTAGACCAGACTGAAGTTTGGTACTACCAGGCAATCACTGTCAGCTGATGAAGATGATTCAGGATCCTGTGACTGGCTGCAATGTCCCAGACAGAGAAAGTAGTTCTAAGAATTTCCAGCTTAGTTAGTACTCATTTCCTCAGAGGAGACTGGGCCGACCCTACACCTCTGCACTTTTGGTGACAGGACTGCTGCCTAAGACAAGGTTGAATGATGATTTACTGCCTAGTTTGCTTTCCCATCCCCACCACAACCATGAAAAAGGTAAAAATTTAAGCTAGCCAGGAGGTAAGACTGGAGTACTGGAGCCAATTGCCAGCTGTATAATATCCTACTTTGCATTAATACAGGGACCTTTCTGTGACTTTTTTCTTTACCTGTGAAACACTTAAAACAGTTTCTAGTATATAATAAACACTAAAAGAATGTTACCTAATATTATTATTAGCCCAGTATAATTCAACTCACCTCCCTACCTCGATGCCTCACTCCCTATCATGTTACCTATTTTCCAAAGAGATACGCTACCCTTAACAGCATTTTCAATTTTCCCAAATGTAGTAAAACACTTTGCAAAGAGAATCATACATTTCCTAACTCACATGGTAAAATAAGACAAAAAAAAACCTTAGTCAAAGGACCCATAATTTAAATGGACATACAGAAGAAGAGAAGTAAATATCAGGCTTATATATTTTTCAAGTCCCAAAGATACTATTAAATGAGGCAGGGAAAAGGAGAAAATACTGGTTATAATAAGACATTTTCATAAGCACGAAATATACCTCATTTTCAAAGCACAAAGATTTCTAAGGCTAAGCAAATAGTATATCTATGCTCTATTTACAATGTGCTTACTGCAATCCTCAGTTTCATAACTAATTACCACGTCTTCTAAGTAACTTCAAATAGTCAAAATAGTTTGATTTAATATGCACAAGACAGTCAAGACTAGAATATATCATAATTCTTTGTTCAATTTGTTAAACATTTTGAACTTGGAAATTAAAATCTTGATCAGAAATATACATCTTTATGCATTGTCATTTTGGGATAAGTCATATGGATTTGATCTGAATATTATCACAGAAAACAAATAATAGCTTTGAAAAATGAAATCAGTAAATATTCTATGGTCTAATTTTATACAGAAATGCCTCCTAGTTTATGGAATTTTTCAGTCTTCCTATTCCATGAATGCTTTAACAATGCATGAAATTAGTTTAATATTTGGGAGTTTTATATTTCTGGTATATCTAATGTAGTTATTTTTTCAATTTTTATTAACTGTATTAAATTCAAATTGCCAAAGAACAAAAATACATGTGGAGCTTTTATTTGTTTTAGTTTTCAAGTAACAGCAATCTAATTAGATAAAACAATCACTTCTAGGCAATACTGGCCCATCATACAATTAGGAAAAACAAAAAAACAAGAACTGAAAATAGAATGTCACTCTATGAGATTCTTACAGTTATTAAAAATAAACTATATAAGATTTGGCACAAATAAAGTACAACCCAAACTCTCTACTTTGGACGCACCAGCATTGTATGTGTTCATGAGTGTTTAGTTTTCTGAAATGTCAACTAAATTCACAAACTGTGACCAGAAATTTTTCTATACAAAGGAAACTGCACAGCATTTATTTGTACAGTCATGTGCCACATAACGGCATTTTGGTCAACGACGGACCACATGAACAAGGTAGTCCCCATAAGATTATAACACTGTATTTTTACTATACCTTTTCTATATTTAGATATGTTTTGATACACAAATACTTATCATTGTGTTATAATTACCTACAACAGTATTCAGTACAGTAAGATGCTGTATAGGTCAGTAGCCTAGAAGCAGGAGGTTATACCATATGTATTGCTGGATGGTATAGCAATAGGCTATATGGTATATAGTGTAGTAGCCTATACCATCTAGTTTTGTGTAAATACACTCTATGATGTTCATCTAGGTTTGTGTAAGTACACTCTATGATGTTCACACAATGAGGATACTGCCTAACAACTGCAATTCTCAGAATATAACTGCATCGTTAAACGGACACATGATGTTCTTCATTTGAGCAAGCCACTAAGAGAGGGAGGTATACACTGCATACAGATGTTCCCTGAAAAGTTCAGTATGATGAAGACTACTAGAGAAAATGATATCCAGTAGCTGTAAGTCTTTAGCATCTCTAATATGTCTGCAAATTCCTACTAAGCCAAATTGCCTACAAAACCAGGATATTTTTATAAAGCACCTTGTCTGGTTTCTCACATCATTTTATTTCAGGAGCATTTTATGAGAACTCTGCTACATATTCTACTTCCCATCTGGTTCATATTTAACAGTATATCCCACCCTGTTCCTTTTTAGGCTCCAAAACCAGATGTCTCTGATGTCACGTAAACGTGGCAGGTCACACTACTTCAGCCAACTTCTCTGACTTCTTTGTCTTCGCTTATAGTTAGACAAACTTGAGCTGTTTGTAACCCTTTATGCCATCTCAATTCAGAAGTAGTAAGAGTGCTGAAGTACTTCAACTCATAAAACAAAAAGACCAATAAATATTTATGGAATATCAAACAAATGGGGAGTAGAGAGTAGGGCAGTCTATCTCCTAATGATAGTTTCCTAGTGATGATTTATACTCTGATGAGGCAGCGCTACGTAGGAAGAAAGATAACAGCAATGCTTCTTATCACATTTAATACTGAGACTTAAAATTTGCTTTCTCCCTTCACTATAATTACCATCAGCAAAAATCTGAAAATCAATATATACATTGAGAAGCTATGCACAAAGTACATGAAATTACGTTATTGAACATGAAGTATATGAAATATGTATTACTTAAAAGATTTCTATGCATTAGTATGGAAAACAAAATAATATATTTGTAAACAGTTCTGAGACATATACATACACACACATACTTGTTTGAAATGACAATATTGATTTATATTCTATTTTAGGAAACAGTTTATTCCAGAGAATTCTAAAATCTGAATTAATATCTTTTATTATATTCTACTATAGGAAATAACTATGCTTAATCCATCTTTATTCATAGTTTTAGTTATATAACAACTCTAATTTTCATAGAGAGTACTAAGGAGTCTCTGTTGATAATAAACTATAAAAATGAACTCAAATGCCCCAAACAGGTATCAGTGTGGTTTTTTTCAATTATATATGAAAGTTTTATAGAGCGATTACATGAAATAATTTAATGGGTTATAAGAGAAAAAAATTAAATGAATTGAAAAATGTTTTCTTTTAGGCCAAATGAATTAATAGATAAAATTTGTATAAGAAATGCTACTTACTCTATATTGCAATCGCTATTACTATGTAATAGCATATTACTGGGTACTAGCAGTGCTATTAAATATTTCTTACCTGCCCCTTTCAACTGCTAAGGCATCAAGTTCATCAAAGAAAATAATGGAAGGAGCCACTGCTCTCGCTTTTCGGAAGATCTAGTGGAAAGAGTGTCACATTAGTTAAAGATCAACAAACTCCAGAAAATTCTGTAGTTGGTTTTCGTTTGAAAACTGTATTTAGAACCAAATCTATTAGGTACAAGTCAACCAGTCCAATTACTTGTGTAAAACCCAGGATTTTGTAATGGATGTAAAAGTATCTCCTTCAGCAATGCTTACAGAGATAAGACTACCGATACATATTCATATGGGTGTGAAGAAGGCAATTCAGTTAAGCAATCAGACAATCTCAGTTAAAATCCCACCTCCACTACTGGGTATCAGTGTGTCTTTCAACAAGTAATTTTACTTCTCTAAACCTCAATTTCCACATCTATAATATAGAAAATTGCCTACTTCAGAAGAATATTTTAAGAATTGAATAAAAAAAGAACACAAAGCATTTGACACAATGCCTAGAACATAGTAAGAGCTCAATAAATGATAGGCATTATTAACTATTGTAAACATGTTTAAAAGAAAAAACATAAATGCGTAAAATCAGCCACAGACTAGCGTATATTAATAAAATACCCATATACTCAAAAGCCACATGCCTTATTCATTTCTTTGAAGACTATACAGGAAAGCAATGGCTGATGTAAAACCAGGACAAGAAAAATGGTCAAATCTTAAAAGAGAATGCGCTGTCTGTAGCAGAAGCCAACCAAACTACCAACCTCAGAGACTGGCAGACAGCCAGGGCAGACATGTGGAAATGAGTTAGAAAAAGGCACCATAGGCAGAAAGAAATCTGTATATATCCTATAATTGAGACCCCCACTTTTTGGTCACAAGTAGTACAGCTACAAAAATACAAAACAGTTACCAAAACATTAACACAAATAAACACTTCCTTTTTCATGTTGTCATTATCAGTTAAGGTTTTATATGATTACCATTATCTACAATTTCAAGGAAAAACATAGGAAAAAAAGTAATTTAAAATTGTTTCTCATGACAAAGTATTCCAATCCTTAATACTCCTCATTGGTACTTCGAAAATAAGGACCATCCATGCCATCATGGTTTGTGTGTTCTTGCCCTTACTCAGTGTCTGCGAGCACACAGGGTCCCTGTGTGAGGCAGGCCAATACCTGCTCAGGAAATACATGTGGACAAACTGCTGCCTCTAGTTGCCTTGACTCTGCATGAATTTACCAGTTGAGCAGGTTCCTCAATATGAGGAGTGACACAATCAGGCACTGGCTTTAAAGGCCTAGCTTTAAACTTAAGAGAGGGAGAAAGATGCATTGTCTAAATCACCAGGAAGAGGTCAAAGAAGTAAAATAAGAAAAATAAGAGCAGTACAGTGAAATTTTCATATGCTAACCTATTCAATTTAAAAGGTTATCTCATTTAAAGAATTTAAATCCCATTTTGGGATCATGTGTTCTCCTTTGTAGATACAGACATAACCTTTATTAAGAAAAAAAAAAAACAAATGCTGGTAATTTTTTTTAAATATCATTATTTGGTAAAAATAAAGGCTGATAATATGATGTTTAAAATAATACCAGTGTATTACAGATGATCAAAACTGCATTTCCAAATAATAAAATAATATTTGCCTGAAGGAAAAACTATACCACAAAAATTTGGATCTGGAAATTTCAAAGTCTGTTACCCAAAACAAAATGGGAACCACACAGAAAGACAGAAGCGTGGTTCTCCGAGGCAGAGTGCCACTTAAGGCACAATCTTCTTACCTCTCTAACTGCTCTTTCAGATTCGCCAACATATTTATTCATTAACTCAGGCCCCTGCATGAAAAGAAAACAACTGTTCAGTGTCTTTATAAATATAACCATGTATATTTCTTTTGATTAAGGAAAAACAATATACACAGGAGAGAAAAGAAACAAAAATCTGTTTTACTTAAATTAGTTCCTTTAGCATGCTTATTTTCACGGAGTGTTGTCTATGCCTCCAAATTTAAAGCCATTCTATGTTCCAAAAACTGCACATTAATACAAAAGAAAGGCTGTGACTAAGCGTAATATTTTAACACCTATTCAACATCGGTGTATACCTCCATTGATATTTTTACCATATGTCAGGCATGGTGCTAGGCACAAAAGATAGATGAGCCTAATTTGGAAGACCAACAAAAAGGTAACATCCATTCCCATTCCCAGGCCTAACCAATGGGCTGGTTCTGATTAGGACTACTTATCAGATTCAAAGTTGCACATATTTTGACGTTAACATTTCTGAATTTTAACTTTTTTTTCTCAAGTACCTAAATATCAGATATTGTAAGAAAAGTGGCAGACTTTTTTTTTTTTTTTTTTTTTTTTTACCATACACCTATTATCTCAGGATACAGTCACTCCAAGAAGCCATGGAATATTAAAAAAAATTAAAACTGTCCTTAGAACCACAACTATTCCCTTCAGAAACTGACATAAAGTTTCTCCCATAATGCCAGATGTCTTACTCAGCTATGGGGACTTTTCTCTCAGTGTATTCATTGTTCCTCCCAGCATTTAGCTGTGTTGACACAGTTCCCCATACACCCTAAATCCAATGGACATATGTATGTGTGTGCTGCTCTCTCCTCTCTGCAGACACACAAACACCACACACACACCCACACCCACCCTTGAACAAGATTCGTATTCTATTCCATGAGATCATTGGTCCGGACAATTCAGGGGATGTTACTAGACATTAGCTTGAGTATTTCCTAAACAACTGACCTCAATTTTTAAAAATCTGACTGATTCAGATACATAGGCAAACCCTAGCAAAATGTCAATTAATCCCACAAATTGGTATACACAGTATTTAGTTTCACTTAAAACATCATATTACAAGGAAAATTAGCATTCAGTATAGCAAGTACTATGATAGAAGCATGTGCAGATGCCAATGAAACATACAGAAGAATCTCCTTCGAGTCAAGGAATGTTCCTAGAGAAAGTAAAATTTCAGGTGAGTCCTCAGTATTTATTCCATACCCTCAAAAATACGAAATACATTAAGACCCAGGAAGAAATCAAAAAGATCTCTGATGAACCAAAATAAATACTACTATATGCACTTTAACTGTAGAAGAGCTCTTAAGGTCTTTAGTCTGAGTTCACTGACTTTTAAATTACACACAAGACTAACACACTCGAGTAGAACTGATGTAAGAATTTAGTACACATGAAACATAGAATACAGGGAGGCTGCAGCAATCATAAGGCTCTTAAAGTGGGAGGCTGGGGGTACATCAAAATGAGTTGAGATTTTACCCTGTAAGCAATAGGAAGGGTTTAGGGAAAGCTAACTGATAATAAGGATTTTACTGAAAGATGATTCTGATCACAAAATAAAAGATGGTTTGGAAGGACGTATGAGGCCAGAAGTAGAGAGGCCAGGTATAAAATGATTAAAACAGTCATAGTGAGAAATGATGAGGAACAGGATTAAGGCAAAACAATGCAAGGGAAATGAGAAGATAGCCACAAAAACTATTAAAAAGATAAATTAATTTGTTGTGGGTAGCAAGATGTGAAAGTGAGAGAGAGTGAGGTGCAGAATAATTCAAATTTGACTTCATGGTACTATTTTTGATGTTCATGATAATGACTTAATTCACCAAGGAAAAAGATGCTCAATATATTCAGTGTGGCAACTCTCACAAACATGTAGTTAATGAAGTGACATCACTAAGATGGCTGAATAGAAGGTAACCCACTCATATCACCCAGTAACAAGAAGTCTGCACCTATGCACAGTCAAAATTCTCTCTGCAGGAGCATCAGAATTCAAGCAGGAGTCTGTGAAACCCTGATGGAGCAAGACGTACAAGGGTTGTTTTGAGGGTGCAGACCAACACCCAGTTTGCTGATCTGCCCTGCTGAGCTTGCTTGTGGGTCCAAGCCCAGAAACAGCCCAGTCTTCCATGCGGCTTGGAAACACTTGGTCTTGTGCCTGCAACCAAAACCATCTGCCAAGGGGTCCAGAAAGAATTGTGCATACTAGTGTCTCAGCTGAAAGGCTTACATCGGTCTCAGAAGTGAATGTGAAAGTTGGCCTGTACCACTGCTCCAGGATTCTCTAATTGAGATCCCAGCTCAGAGCTGCCTGTAAAAGGACCCAGACAGAGGGAATGATATGGTTTGGATGTTTGGCCCCTCCAAATCTCATGTTCAAATAAGATCCCCAATGTTGGAGGTGGGGCCTGGTGGGATGTGTTTGGGTCCTGGGGACAGACCTCCCGTGAATGGTTTGGTGCCCCTCCCTGCGATAATGAGTAAGTTCTCATTTTATTAGTTCCCTTAAGAGCTGGTTGTTTAAAGTAGCCTGGCACCACCTCCTTCACATGCTTGCTCCCCCTTCACCTTCCATCTTGACTGGAAGCTTCCCAAAGGCCCCACCAGAAGAAGCACATGCTTGTACAGTCTGCATAACCATGAGCCAAATAAAGCTCTTTTCTTTATAAATTACCCAGCTGCAGGTATTTCCTTTATAGCAACACAAAATGGGCTAACATAGGGAGACTCATTCATATCTCGCAGCCCAGGAGTTTGAGCCTCCCTGACAGGCTTGTCAACCTCCTTCCTACAGCAGATCCCAGTGGCCCAGTCTCAGCTCTGGGACCTCTTGCTGCAGCTGGGAAACTACCCTATCTATGCTGAGACCTGCTATGAGATGCATACCAATAAGACAGGCTCTCCGGCCTCTGTCTTACAGCAGAGTCTGAGAAGGCTCTGTCTCAGCTCCAGCCTCTCCTGCGGAAGTAGGGAACTATCCCATCTGTATAGCATCCTCTTGGGAGACAGGCACCCCAATAAGCTGAAACCAGGCTCTCCAGCCTCTGTCTAACAACAGATCCCAAGAGGGTCCAGCCTCAGCTCCAGCCCCAGCTCCAGCCCCTCCTGTTACAGTAAAGAAATTATTCTGTTTGTGCAGGGACATGCTGAGAGACACACGTCCATCTGAGAAATTAGACAGGCCCACCAGCCTCCTTTCCACAGCAGATTCAAAAGAAGCTCAGTCTGAACTTCAGCCCCTCTTGCTACAGTTGGGGACCCATCCCACCTGTGCAGAGATGTGCGGAAAGGGACACTCATCTGAGCCACTGGGACAGTAGTAAGGCCTTACCTATCAATAACAACACTGAATTCAAATGGACTTGAATGGCTGAATGGATTAAAAAACAAGAATCAACAACTATATGCTGCCTAGAAGAAACACACTTCACTTACAAAGACAATCACAGACTAAAAGTAAAAGGATGGAAAATGATATTCCATGCAAACAAAAACCAAAAAAGAGCAGGAGTAGCCATATGTATATAAGGTAAAATAGATTTTATGTCAAAACTGTAACAAGAGGCTTGGTGCAGTGGCTCATGCCTATAATCACAGCACTTTAGGAGGCCGAGGTGGGAGGATTGCTTGAGGACAGGAGTTTGAGACTAGCCTGGGCAACATAGTGAGACCCCCATCTCTACAAAAAAAAATAGAAATTAGCTGCACATGGTGGCATACACCTGTAGTCCTAACTACTTGGGAGGCTAGGGTGGGAGGATCTCTTGAGCTTAGGAGAGGCAAGCTATAGTGAGCTATGATTGTGCCACTGCAGAAAGACAAAAAAGGTCATTATATAATGATAAAGAAGTCAATTCATCAAGAGGATACAACAATAGTAAATATGTATGCACCCAACACCACAGCACCCAAATATATAAAGCAAATATTAATATTAATTAAAGAGAGAGAGATACTGTAATACAATAATAGCAAGGACTTTAACGCCCCACTTTTGGCAATGGACAGATCATCCAGGCAGAATATCAGCAAAGAAACACTGGAGTTAAACCATACTCTACACCAAATGGACCTAACAGACACTGACAGAACACTTCATCCAACTGCTGCAGAATACACATTATTGTCACCAGCCCATGAAACACTGGCATGGATTTTGGTATATGAAGGGGTCCTAGAACCAATCCTCTTCATATATTGAGGGATGGCTGTATTTTCTCAGGCATTACTCAGCACTTATTTCAATAACTTGTGTCATGAATGCAGAGTGGGATAGGATAACAAACACAGTTATGTTGATCCCAGGGTATGGAGTGCTGTGGGATGGATAAAAGAATAATTCTAGAGTACTAGAGGAGGCATGAGGTAATTGGAGTGCCCAGTTAGACAAGGAGGGAGCTAATAAACCAGAAAAAAAAAAAATTGAGAATGAATCTCTTATATTAAACCAAAGTTAGAGACAGCATGAAATCAAAATCAAGATTTTCTATATATTTAGGTAAAGAAACAGATATAAATGTGTGCATATATTTATACTCTAAGTCCTCCTTTGTCATCAACAGGTTCTTGAAAACTGTAACTTTAAGAAATGACATTCAGCAAATCCTCAAATAACATCATTTTATTCAACGCCATTTTGTTATAATACTGATGAGAAAAAAATTGGTTTTATTGTACACTGTTTCACTTAAAGTTGTAGGTTCCAAGAACATACCAATAACATTAAGTGAGAATTTACTGTACTTATATATGTATATGTGTACTCGTGTGTACGTACACAAATATGTACCATATATGTATGTATGTACATACATATGTACCATATATATTTTTTCCTGAGCTCTGTTCCCTAGGAGTATCTGAGAGCAGCAATACGCCAACAACAAGAAAGCACACCTAGCACACAAAACTTGGCTTTTCAATTTTCCATCAAAAAGACCAAGGCCCCTAGGGGAAATGTCTGATTCCAAGGCTGGGGCAGGCAAAGTACAAAATGAGTCTGGAAATCTTTCAGCAGACAGTAAGAAAGCACTCAAAGAATGTTGGAGACATGCCAAAAGCACTCAAAAACCAGCTTAAAAGAGGGTCTACTAGCCAAAGTGGTGCAATTCGGACAATACAAATAATGATAGTAATGAATGATAATAATGATAGTAATGAATTATGAATCAATGAATAGCATTCGAATTCATGAGCCCATATAAATACAAATGAATATATAAATAAATTAAAGATTTATTAAGGAATAGGATATTTATATAATCTAAAAGTAACTTCCCACAAAGTATCACTAACTTCACAGGGGAAAAGAGTAATTTTACAATGAAGAAGCATGGCAGACACCACCATAATCAAAGTTAACATTACTAGAAATGGGACAAATGAAAATCAAGTAATACCTGATGGAATGCAATGAGAAGAATACAGCAGCATTTCTATGAATAACCTAAATCTAATCATAAGGAAATATCATGCAAATCCCAACTGACGGATATTCTACACCTACTATTACCTACCTATTTTTGTAGGCCCATTACCTACAAAAATGTCAATAGCATTAAAATCGAGAAAAGACTGAGGGAACTGTTCTCAACTGAAAAAGACTTGAGATGTGACAAATAAATGCAACATATGATCTGGACTTAACCATTTTGTCATAAAGGAAATTATGGGGACAACTGACAAAACCTGAGTGGCAATAATAATGTTCATTTCTAATTTTTTGATTGCATTGTGGTTGTATAAGAGAATTTTTTTGTAGAAATACACACCAAAACATTCAAGTGTGACAGGGCGTTTGAAGCAACCAACTTATTTTCAAATGGCTAAAAGCAAAAAATGGTTGTGACTGTTCTTGAAAATTTTCTATAAAGTTTAGAAAGCTTAAAGAAGTAAAAGAAAAAAAACTTGATCCACAAATATGAGAAATACTGGAGTGAAACAGAACAAAAGACTCAATACAAACAGACACAAATAATAGAAGTGATAAAATTAACAGACAAGATCTTAAAAATAGGTGCTATAAAGAAATCTGCATTCGAATGTTTATGGCAGCACAATTCACTATAGCAAGGATGTGGAAACAACCCAAGTTCCCGTCAATCCATGACTGGATTAATAAAATATGGTATATGTATACAATGGAATACTACTCAATAACAAAAAACGACAGTGATCTAGCACCTCTTATATCTTCCTGAGCCCATCCTTCAAAGTGAGGTATCACAAGAATGGAAGAATAGGCACCACATGCACTCACCATCGAATTGGCACTAACTGATCAACACTAAGGTGCTCACACAGTAGTAATATTCTTTGGGGGTTGGGGGTGCGTAAACTCACAACTAATGGACGTGGTAAGCATTGTAGGGGAAAAGGGCACACCTCAAATCATGGTTTGGGTGTGGCAAAGTCATAACATGTAACCAAAATGTTTGTATCCCCATAATATCCTGAAATTAAAAAAAAAAAATGTTGACAGGAAAAAGTAAATGGAAGATGCCAACAATTTCAAGTATTTTCAAAATTTTAAAGGAAAACAAAAATTATAAGGAAAAGATGAAAAACATAAAAAGAATTAAATGAATCTTCTAGAGCTAAAAGATATAATATCCTGATATAAAAATGCACCAAATGAACTTATAAGCAGAAGAAAAGATCAGTAAACTTGAAGACAGATCAACCATTCAAACTAAAGGAATGAAACAAAAAAGACTGACGAAATATGCCCAGAGCTTCAAAGACCTAAACAACCATATCAAGAGGTCTAACATACAAGAGGTCTTCAAACTGTTCATGGAAAATGTGCATTATGAAAAGAAACCATGCATGGATTTAAAAAAAAATTGCACCAAAATAAATTCATACTAACTTATTATAACATTGTCTGAACAGGATCTAGTTTGAGGCACTAAGAAGGTTAAGGCATCAGTTTGAAAAGAGCCCCTATCAGAGCAACATGAATTCTGCTAAAATTGAAGCAAGAACAAACATTACATTTACGGCGAAGCTTGGGTAGAAGGATGGTGAAATTACTGATGCTTTACAAAAAGTTAATGGGGACAATGCCCCAAAGAAATCAGATGTTTAAAAATGGATAACTCATTTTAAGAAAGGATGAGATGATAAAGATGAAGTTGGCAGCAGACTATCCACATCAATTTGTGAGGAAAAATTAAATCTTGTTTGTGCTCTAACTGAAGAGGACTGCCTATTAACAGCACAAACAGTAGCCAAATCAAAGACATCTCCATTGGTTCAGCTTACACAATTCTGACTAAAAAGTTAAAGTTGAGCAAACTTTCCACTTCATATGTACCGAAACTGTTGTGCCCGGATCAGAGACAAGAGCAGAGCTTTCAATGAAAATTTTAAATAAGCGACATCAAAATCCTGAAGCATTTCTTCAAAGAATTTTAACAGGAGATGAAACATGGCTTTACCGGTACAATCCTTAAGACTAAGCACAATCAAAGCAATGGCTACCAAGAAGTAGAAGTAGATCACTCAAAGCAAAAGCCGACTGGTCAAGAGCAAAACTTATGGGAAATTTTTTGGGACGCTCAAGGAATTTTGCTTGTTGACCTTCAGGAGGGCCAAAGAATAACAACGTGTTATAAGAATGTTTTGAGAAAGTTACCCAAAGCTTTAGCAAAAACACCCAGGAAACCTTTACCAGAGAGTCGTCTTCTACCACAACAATGGTCCTACTCATTCCCCTCATCAAACAAGGGTAATTTTTCAAAAGTTACAATGAGAAATCACTAGCCATCCACCTTACAGTCTTGATTTGGCTCCTTCTGACTTATTTTTGTTTCCTAATTTTAAAAAATCCTTAAAAGAACCCATTTTTATTCAGTTAATAATGTAAAAAAGAATACACTGACATGGTTAAATTCCCAGGACCCTCAGTTCCTTAGGGATGGACTAAATGTCTGGTATCACTGCTTACAAAAGTGTCTTGAACTTAATGGAGATTATGTTCAGAAATAAAGCTTATACTATTTTATTTTTATCTTTTAATTCCATTTTCCCACAAATTTTCTGAAGTCCTCTCAAATGTATAATTGGAGATTCAGAAAAAAAAAATGGAAGGGGACAGACAAAAATATGTACAAATTTTATTTTTAAAAAATTAACCACAGATCCAAAAAAGCTCAATGATCTCCAAGTAAGGAAGCCACACCAAAGTACATCATGATCAAATCATTGACAACTGATAATTAAAAAAAAAAAATCTTGAGAGGTCAGAGGATAAGGACATGTATATTATAAACCCTTGAATATTTTTTAAAAAGTAAAATAGAGAGGCTTAGCTATTAAGAGAATAGAGGAGATAAAATTAGGTTGTCAAATATGGTCAATCCAAAAGAAGTCAGGAGAAGAGAGGGTGGGAAGAACAGAAGGGACAAACAGACAAAAAACTGTGGGCATAAAAAAGTCTTTCAAGTTACAAACATGCCTATGGAACAGAGATAGTCTTTAATACTGTTTTTGTATGGTGCTGTCATGGACTGAATGTTTCCCCCTCAAATTCATACATTAAAATCCTAACCGGCAATGTGTTGATATTAGGAGATGGGGCCTTTGGGAGGTAATTAGTTCATAACAGTGGAGCCCTCATGACTGGGATTAGTGCTGTTGTAAGAGACAAGAGAGCTTGATCTCTCTCTCTCTCTCTCTCTGCTCTCCACCATGTGGGGCTACAACAAGAAGATGGCCACCTGAAAACCAAAAAGCAAACCTTCACCAGACACCAGATCTGCCAGCACCTTGATTGATCGTGGACTTTCCAGCCTCTAGAACTTGAGAAACAGATTTCTGTTGTTTAAACCACCAGTTCGTGGTATTCTGTTATAAACGCCTTAACTAAGACAACTACTTCCATAATGGCAGCTTCCAAAGTATTTAAACATGATAATATGGTAACAAATGAGTAGGTTAGAACACATGGGAATCAGCGTAGAAAAGTCAAGAGTAAAAATAAAAGGATAGGGAGAACATCTCAATGTTCAAGTTGACAAAATCTATTAAGATGAGGTATCTGACAGTATCGACATAGGAAACCATAAATAATAACAGAGGCAGTTTTATCTTTTTTGCCTGATTTTTTAAATTAATCCAAGATGACTAATCTTTCTAAAAAATTGTTGAAGAGAATTTATTATAGTCTAAAAATTAATATGTGAGGATAATTAGAGAAAAGATAAATGGAAAGGGTAATACTAACATTTTCTTAAAACTATCTATTATTTAATATACTTCTGCATCTCTGACTAAAATCTTCCAACAATCAGGGAAACATAAAGTAAACAAAGTTATTAATATCTGTAAGTAAATAAAAACTTACTTGGCATAGTGCTTTCAATGAGTATATATTAATAATAATTAATATATCATTTGTACATTGGTACTTGAACTGTCTCCAAGCAACCATGTTTACAAAATTTTTGTTAAAGTTTATTTCCCCCAAAGATACTACAGAGAGACTTCATGACTTCAGTTTCATCACCAATTATTTAATTATCTTAATTTCTTAAATAGTACAATCCCCAAATAGATTTAACTTAAATAAAGACAATACAATAGTTATGTTGATGTACAATGTTCTCTCTTTTTTTTAAGGATTTTGAAGAAACAGCAACATCTTAATATCAATCAATTCTACAAGCTTATTTTTAGACACAAGTTAGACTATGTAACAGGGACACAAAATGTACACTCAGAGCCATCATTGAGGTAAATAAACTTGAAGGCATTTTCCTAGGCATTGTGGGATTGAGGAAAACGAAATGTAAAGTGTTAGATTATATTTCAGGCTCTATGGGCCACATATAGCCTCTGTCACATATTCTTCTTCGTGTTTTTAAACATCCCTTTAAAAGCATAAAATTTATTCTTAGCTAGGGGTCTGGACCAAAATAAGGGACAGGCTACATTTTGTCTAAAAACTATGGTTTGCTGACCCTGCTCTAGAACAATCTCATACAATTTGAAACAGCTGACTTTTGTTCATGAGACCAAAAGTCATCAAAAATGACAATGAAATGACTGCTAAGGAATGAAAAACCTTCAAAATATTAAGAAAATTGATAAAAAAATATTTTAAAATCAATGACACACAAAAAAAGCAATTTCGAAGTATCTAGTAATGTTGAAGATATTCAAACCCAATGGCAAGAATTTCTTCTTCTAGGTTCATACACCCTAGAGAAACTCTTATACATATACACAAGGAAACATGTACAAGAATATTACTGAAGCACTGTTTACAACAACAAAAATAAAACCTGGAAATATCTAAAAATGCATTAATATAAAAGTAGATAAATTAGTGTCCTCATGAAATGGAATACTAGACTGTCAAAATGCGAATGTAGGGCTGGACAAAGGAGAAAGTTTGGAAGCACGGAGATTAGCAAGGAAGCTGTTATACAGCCAAAATGCATTGCCTCATATATTTATAATCAAGAGCGAGAGTTCTTAATGTTTTGACAAAATTTTTAAAGGTCACATAACACTTGTAATTTTTCCCATTGATTATTAAGATCATTCTGCATGATTTCGCCTTGATCATTTTAACAGTCCTGCACTTCAGGGCAAAGTAAGAACTGCCTATTCATATATAATATAAAGTCAAATAAACAAAACCAGCACTTTTCATTTACATGCGGTAAATTACTCTTTTACCCAAAGGGGACTGTAGACAAGGAATTAAGAAAGTGAACAATAAAACAAGGATCATGGCCCACCCAATAAAAAAAGCTTTAAATAATGGCAAAATGTGTTTTTGTTGAGCACTGGGGGTGGTAAGAAATTTTTATGCAGATTTTAATCAGTTTAGAGTAACTAATTAGGCAAGCTGTGGTCTGACAATGATCAGAAAGGAAATTACTGGTGTCATTGTTTTTACTGCAATAATTATCATGCCAACTCTGTATTATTGTTGCTGTTCTTATAGCAACTACCCATAAAAGTCAAAGATATGACATAAAATAGTAATCCAGTGAAGGTATTTCCTTAAGTAGGTAATATAACTCATGGCATGTATACTACTTTTTCATTTATCTGGCTTAACTGCAGGAAAGAGGTTAGAAAACCTGGAGAAATGGTCATTCTTCTCTCCATGTCATGGTTCTAAAAAAGAAGATAACTTGAAGATTAATGTTGGAAAGTACAAGATTACAGTCATTTCATGATTTCTTCTCTGCCAAGTACAATGTCAATATCTTAGTACGGATAATAGAAAGGTTAATATTGTTTAAATACCCAATGTACAGGTAAACAGATTTGATCTTTTGTTAAAAATGTGGAAATATGGCAAATAGCCTCAATCAACTGAAGGGTCATTCCACTACCACATAAAGTTAGACTACAGGAAGCCTGTGGAGAAAAAACAATGCTTTTTCTCCCAAAACAGAAAGAAAAGAAAAATTTAAGAGATTTGAAAATCTAGCCTAAGAATTTAGCACTGTGAAGAAAACCTGAATTGAAATAATCCAAGTCAAGTGTTACTAACAGGTCTTAGCAATAATGAAAGGACGAGTTCCCTAGAGAACATGTGATTTTGTATAGAACTAGAACTACACACTGACGAATCTTACCTAGATGAGTGGCCTGCAAAATACAACCCAAGCAACTGAATTGATACTTTGCATTTGGTCTAGAAGTATATGAGAAGTCAAAGCAATTTCATCACCAAGGGAGGTTATTTTGAGTTTGACATTCAAGTTGCCAAAAATCACTGTATTCTAGTACGAAGAGTTGCAAAACTTTATATTCAGTTTCAAAGATATGTATTACATTTTACACTACCACTAACCAAAAACTTAACAGATCATAAGCTTTGCTGCCATACTTTTTGTTCCATTTGAGGTCACATATACACCTACTTCTTAAAAATAGAAGAGAAGGCTGGATATGGTGGCTCACGCCTGTAATCCCAGCACTTTGGGTGGCTGAGGTGGGAGGATCACTTGAGGCCAGGAGTTTGAGATCAGCCTGAGCAAGAGCAAGACCCCATCTCTCCAAGAAATAGAAAAATTAGCCAGGTGTGGTGGTGCACACTTGTTGTCCCAGCTACTTTTGAGGCTGAGGCAGGAGGATCTCTTGAGCCCAGGAGTTTGAGGTTGCAGTGACCTATGATGACGTCACTGTACACTAGCCCAGGTAACAGAGCAAGACCCCGTTTCACCAAAAAAAAAAAAAAGAAAAAGAAGAAGAAGAAGAGGAAAGAAAAAAAAGCAAAAAAGAAAGAAAAGAAAAGAGCAGCAACTAGCATGAGCTAATTTTGTGAAATCTGGCTAAATTCTTGATATGTATTATCCCCTTTACTACTTGTAACAATCTTCTGGGTGGATACTCTTACTATCATAATTTTACAGAAAAAAATATAAAGTGCAAAGACGTGAAGTAATTTAAATGCCAGACCTTGGATTCAAGTCTCTTAAACGTTACACTTGACAGAGGAACTGCCCCAAATGTTTAGCCACCATCAGGGATAAAAGATAAGCAATGGATTAAAACATAAGCAACGTGATCTACTCATTTATTATCAACAGAGGGACTTTAGGAGTCATTTAGTCTAAACAACCTCCCTTAAAACCTGAGGCAAAGTACAAAAGAAGCTGAGTAATATGGCAAAAGTCCTAGAACAAGTTAAATGGCAGAAATAAGAATGCAGGATTTTGGTTTCCAGACCGCTACTCTTTCTAAAAATTATGTCCTCTCTTTTCTTCAGGGCCTTAAAAGAAAATGCCCCTGTAGATTTTACAAAGTATCAGCAATTTAAATTCAAAGGTATTTTGGTCAGGAGATCAAGTAGGAAGGGTGAAGTCTAATTCTTTCTAAAAAGATGCTAGCATAGATCAATTTGAAAATAAGAATTTTATTAATACTCATTATAAACAAGGGATCATTTACATCTAACTATCAGGTTTAGGTATATATATATACCCTGTGGTCTATGAGTTCCACATTTGATCAAAACATACTTAACACTTTTAAAAATAACACATAAATCCCCAGAATAAATAAGTTTGATAAGACTAGATAAAATATTTCTTTTCTAATTTTACTCACCAAAAAACTGATATGTCAGACCTGCTACATTTTACCTCTGAGATAGCATGTACTTCACTGATATGGATGATCAAGAAAAACTGCCATTAATAAGTTAAGTACCATGAACTGGCTTATTTTGGAAGTGTTATTTTTAGTGTTCCATGGCCAAGATTTCAAGCGTTCAAGTTTACAAAACAACAAAAATATCATAAATACATATGAAAATATTTGTCCAGCTGTTCTATTAATCTAGTGAGAACCAAACCTGACTTATCTTTTACTGTGTTTCATTATTTCACACCGTATCAGTCACAAATTCAAGTATAATATTTACACCTCATGCTCTTACAATGTTGCCCCTTTAATCACTACTAGGTTTTTTCCAGTCTTCCCAAGGGCTTTTTAAATGTGTCTGACACCTGCCTGGTGTTTTTGGCTATTACAATTCAAATCAAGTTTTTATAAGTTCTAAAATGTCTGGGGAAGGCAAGTTAACCTAAGTGTTAACTATGGCTAAATGCTATGGAATATGCTCGTAAAAACCTAAACTCACATGAGATAGAATTACATACATGTAATATGAGTAAAGGATCTTGAAAATTAATAAAAAGTACAGCATCAGCACATACAGAAGGCCATTCTGGGAAAGCACTTCAAAGAGTTTGAAAATAGGGATTAAGTACTAAGCAAGAAATGCTAAGACCGAGTAAAAAACCTAAAATGTGAGAGGAGCTGGCAAGGAAGAAAACAGAATTCAAGTTGTTCCTCTGAAAAGGTATACCATAAACTTTCCTCACAATTCATTAATTCATTCATTCATTCAGGAAAAAAAATGACATGTTTCTTCAGAATTTACATTGCAGGCACCATGCTGGCTACAATTAAGCAAGCTCTGAAGTGAACATGTACAAATGTATATGTACCCATGAAAACCCCTCTTGTTATTAATGTAACCAACCACTCTTATCACTCTCATTCTCTTTTACTGACTTCTCTGCAGAATTTTTCAAACACTGGTTCTCAATTTCCATGTTTTCATCTCTAGAAATGACCATTCTCTTGAGCTACAAAACCACATATGCAATTGCCTTTAGGACATATCCACCACTTTGTCCCAGAGGCATTTCAAACACAACATGTCTAAATCCCCATTCCGAACCTCCTCTCTCACCTCCAACCTGCTTCTCCTACTCTCCCAGAGTTAGAGTATTTCCATCTGCTAGTCATTGAAAATAAATTTTATAATCTTTGACTTTTCCTTTTCTTTCTCATTTCTCACATACAACCAATGACCAGGAACTACAGACTATAAATGTTACCCGTTTCATTATAATAGTTTCGTCTCTCCCACTAAATTATGAGTTGATAGACAAGGGCCCCTCTAATGCAAAATTAATTTTGTTTGCCATGTATGGTGCCTGACACACAGAAAGTGCTTAATATATATATCTTAAGTTGTTCCAATTGTAAAACATTTATAAATATTTTTAAAGTATTACAGACATAAAATTATATTTATTTCATCTTTAATTAAATTTCACTCAGAAAGGAGTTAAAAGATGGAAAAAATAACTAGTCTCTCTCCATCAGCTAATTTATCCATGAATAAAAAAATAAAAACAATAAAATTTTCTATTAGACTTCTTACAAATCTAAAAGCATTCTGCTTTTTCTATATCTTGCTAGGTCTTCTATATCTTGCTAGGTCTTCTTAGATTCCAAATGCTAAAGGTTTTGTTTCTATAGTTTTTTTTTTCATTTTTTGTTTTAGTTAAATGTTATTTAAGAAATATTTTTATGTCAAGACATCTTTTTAAAATATCAGCTTTATCAACTGATACAAGCCCAACTTAAAAAAATAATTAACATATACAGTCTTAACATATGATGCCCCATCATTAACAGTGTAGCAGTACAAATAATGACAAATTTAAGTAAATGCAATCTAACTTCCAAATAACTTTGTGAAACTGACAACGGAAAATTAACTATTCCATTTGTCCCAAGAATCACAGAGGTTACTATTAGTTATTCGCTAATAGCCAGCCATTCAAACAGTGACAAAACTAAGTAGATGTCTTTATTTAATATTGATGCTAAAAACTACAAATTTACGCAAATGAGGCACGTAATACAACACTATTTGGAGAAGCCGAGGGAATTTTCAAAGTTAAAACAAAACAAAAACTTAAAGGAAATTAAATAGAAACTCAAAAGGTTTCAGACTCCAGATGAGCCCAAATGCCAACAAACGCATAGAAGAAGAACATAAAGTTAGGATCCACAAAAGGCATAAAACTGGACATATTTCCTGGTGAGACCCTAAATTCGAAGCTGTACCCAAGGTGAAAGAAAAAAAATAACCAAAACACTAAGACAAAGAGTTCTTTATAATGTTGGGGTCTGGGTTTGGGGCCAGAACTAACACACACCTTTATAGGCTTCAACTGAGAACTGCAGTGAAAAAGGCAATCTCAGGGCAGCAACAAACCCAGATTCCCCAGCCAAATTCCTCTCAGGGCTTTTCTCAGTAACTTTCCACTATCATCATGGACAGGAGGATAATGAACAGGAGAGAAGTTCTCCTCCAAAGCCCTCACCCATGGAATCCACAGTCTTCTCCATGATTCTTCTCCTTCTCTGTACTCCACTCATCCTGTTCACTAGAGTACGGAACTCACAGTTGACTTTTTTAACTTAAATCATTTCATTGAACGTCTATACTAACCCAGATCTGTGATAACTGACCTCAAAACTTAATAGATTTTATTTTTCAGTAAGTTTAAGATTTACAGAAGAATCAAGCACATAGTACAAAAAGCTCCTATTACTACCTATCCAACCCAAACCCATACCTGCAGTTTCCCCTATTCTTAATGTCTTATATTAGCATGGTACATTTGTTACCATTAATGAACCAAGATTGACATATTATTATTAACTAAAGTCCACAGATATTCAGATTTCCTTTGTATTTACCTAATGTCCTTCTCTTTTTATTTTAGGATCCCATCCAGGATATTACCATAACATTTAGTTATCACGTCTCCTTGGCCCCTCTTGGTTGTGACAGGTTCTCGGACTTTCCTTGTTTTTGATAACCTTGACAGTTTTGAGGAGTACTAGTCAGGTATCTTACAGAATATCTTTCAATTTCAGTTTGCCTAACATTTTTCTCACGATTAGACAGAGCTTATGAGCATTCATGGAGACTCCAGAAGTAAAGTGGCATTCTTGTCACATCATCTAAGGATATATACAGTCATCCCTCACTATCCACAGAGGACTGGTTCCAGGACCACTACAGATAGCAAAATCCACATATACTCAAGTCCTATAGTTGGCCTTAGTGATCCCAAGGATACAAAAAGTTGACCCTCTCTATATATGGGTTTCCACATCCTAAAAACACTGTATTTTCAATCCTGAGTTTGGTTATGGATGCAAAACCCACCACCAGAGCAGACCAAATGTATTTGTTGAAAAAAATCTGTGTGTAAGTGGACCCATGCAGTTCGAACCTATGTTGTTTAAGGGTCAGCTGCACTACCAACACGGCTCATCGCCAAAGATGTTAACCTTGCTCACTTGGCTAGCATACTGCTTGTCAGGGTTCTCCATTGTGAAGTTGTTCACCGCTTCCCCTCTTTCTATATTAAACTCTGTGGAAGAAAGTCACTATGCCCAATCACACTTAAGGAGTGGGGAGTTATACCCTTCCAAACTTTTTCACTGAACTTTTAAAAGATAATCTTCTCCAAAGCCTATGATATACAAATGTTATCCTACTTTTATAGATTAAAAAACTGAGACTTAAGGAACCCGTTGAAGGTTACAAAGCTAAAAAGTGCTAAATTTAGGAGGCAAACGAAAGCTATCTGAATCCTAGCTTAGTATTCTTTTCATTACGACATACTCAATCTCAAGGGCACAAATTATATACTAATACGTAAATTTCAAGCTCTATGTTATTCAACCACCAACAGTTTTCCAGGCACTTCTATTTCATCCAACGGTTTCCTGTTTCTTTGGCTATGATTGCCCTTTCTTATTAACTCACTCCACTTTCACTCCTAGACCAAAGCCATACTATTTTTCTCAGTTTTCTTTATCTTAGAGAAACAAAATAATTTCAAACTGGTTCTCAGAAACATCTTTCCACGTCTCTGAACCTGCCCTATAGAAACTGCCTAAACTAGCTTCTGCAGTAATTTGGTATAATTAATGAAAAAGGTACTAGACACTAGTTTTATTTTAAAAGGGGGGGGGCCGATGGAAGATTATATAATATAGTTATTAAGAGCTCAGCCTCTGGAGTTGGGAAGTTCCGAGAAAAAATTTCAATTCCATCGCCACCACTTCAACCTTGGAAAAGTCACTCAACCTTCTTAAACATCACTATCATTATCTGTAATCTTAAAAACTAATCTTAAAACATTCTGTATATAAAAGAGGTATCTATACAGTTTTCTATGCAGTATCTGCAATATGGAAGCTCTATGATTTACAGAATAGCCTATATAATTTAAAAACAGAAGCCTAAAGATGAACTTAGAATTTTTCAAGTTCAGATTATCTTGTACTTTTGATAAGAGAATATTAAGAGATCTAGTTAAATGAAGAATAGTAGCTATAGATGCTCCTGACTGACGACAGGGTTATGTCCTGACAAACCCATCATAAGGTGAAAATTCTGTAAGTCAAAAAATGCATTTAATACACCTAGCCTGCCTTACTTTATAGTTTATCTTAGCCTATCTTAAGCATGCTCACAATATTTACACTAGCCTACAGTTGGGCAAAATCATCTGGCAACACAGTACACTGTAGAGTATTGATTCTTTACTCTCATGATTGTGTGGCTATTAGGAGCTATAGCTCACTGCCACTGCCCAGCATCACAAGAGAGTATCACAGGCTGGGCACGGTGGCTCACGCCTGTAATCCTAGCACTCTGGGAGGCCAAGGCGGGCGGATTGTTTGAGCTCAGGAGTTCGAAACCAGCCTGAGCAAG
>NW_012148875.1:2417160-2457189 GCF_000956105.1 Propithecus coquereli | reverse complement strand
AAAATGCATTTTGTTATGCAAAAAATTCCCTGGTACTATCAAGTACCAGGAAGATTATCATGTGCCTTTTTGAAATGAACTGATATTTAGGTTAGGTAGGTATTTTTGTGATATAGTCCACAGAAATGGATTTTAAGTTTTATATATGTATATTTAGTAATTGGATATATCATAATATCACATAAAAATTAATAACAAAATTAACAACTGGTCCTAAAGGAAATGTAAAAACTTATATATCAGGTAAGATTATTTATCCCAAGTAATGGAAATTAGAGCAATGACTAAAACGTGTATGTGTATAGTTCAGAATAAAAACAATGCACATATATTTTCTGACTGCTCAAGTATTTTTAAAGAATCTAGTTTTGTCATAAAAAGTGTCTTATTTATTTGAAAATTCTAAGTATGTAAATACTGAATTCACTATCATGTTTATAATTAAGTCTTGGTTAAGCAAAAAAGTCTTTAGTGCAATTAAAAGACACAGAAAAGAAAACTGCTTTCTGTTACACATGGGTATAAGAAACATTGAGAAGAAACTAAACAAGGCAGTCCTCTCATTGTCCACCATGATTTGTTGATTTCATGCACTAATTTATTCCTTAGCTCTCTTTCTCCCCTATATTACATTGCCATCAACCTCAAACAAAAAAATAAAAACCAGCTGCTCCTTGCAATGCCTTTGTATGTTTTCCTTCAGGTGGGAGAAGTGGGGGTGGAGGGAGGTCAGGAGAAAGAGTAACCATGAAAAAATGTAACACTCTACCTTTATAGCTAGAAAATTCAGTCCGCTCTCATTGGCCAAAGCCTTTGCTATCATTGTTTTAGAACATCCAGGTGGCCCATACAGAAGAACTCCTTTAGGTGGCTGAATACCCATTCGGACGAAAGACTCTGGATGTTTCAAGGGCCACTCAACAGCCTGTCTCAATTTCCGTTTGATATTTTCCAGTCCTCCTATATCTGACCAGGATACCTAAAAAACAAAACATTTACTAAATATAAGTTTTGCCAGAACGAACAGAGAATTAAAAAAAAAAAAATCAACAAAACTGTGAAGGGAAGAAAATCATTTAAGAATTAGAAAGATTCTTAAAAAAAATTCCAATACCAAGAAATTAAGAGTACATAAAATAAAATGTAAGCTGCATATTGCAAAAATACATAAAACCAAAATATTTCTGCTTGTAAGTCTTATATATTAATAAATGTTTAAATGATTGAACATATCATTAAGTCTATCCTTCTTAAAAGTTCTTAAAAGTCAAGTTTCATCTGTCTGACGATGGTTAGTCAGTGATCCAGGGTCTCATCTGCATACCTAACTATTTCTTCTTCTTTTTTTTTTTTAGCAAAATTACTTCCACGCATATTTTTTTTAGCTCCTTATGGAATATATGATCTTTTTACCTTTGGCATACATAAAGTATCCTCAAAATTTTGTTCCTTTTTCCTCAATTAATACTCCAAAACAAGATAGTCCTTTATACATACCTCTTAAGAACGAACTATTTATCAGATAATGTACACAGGAAACAGAAAAGAATGAGACATGAATCCACACTTTAAAGAACTTACAAACTAATAACAACCAGTAACATGCGCATAAATAACCACAGTACAATGGAAGGATACTAAGTACAATAACAAAGAAACAGAAAAAGGCTGTGGGAGTTCCCGGGAAGAAAAGATTACTTCCAGCTGGAAGATAAATCTGAAAGCCAATTTTTGAAGGATGGATGGAATTTGGAAATGTTACAACAGGGGAACGGTCAGGTGGAGGCACAAAATGACAAAAGGCTCAGAAGGAAAGAAGTATAAAGAGGATGACAGAAAAAAGATCTGAAAGAGGGAAACAAAGAAAAGTTGAAGTCATACATCATAGGGCTCTGAAGATGAGATGAAGAAATGAGACGAAGGAGTTCAAGATAACTCTTTGTACACAGTAAGTCTTTGCAGGTTTTTAATCTAGAAAGTGATACATGGTCTGATCTGTGTTTCTGGAAGACTTCTCTGACAAGATTCATCAGCGAGGAGACAGCAAGGAGACCAATTAAGAACATATTAAATATTAAATTTAAAATATTTAAAAATGAAACAAATAAAGCTTGAACTAGGGTAACCACATGCACATAAGACATACCAGAAAGATACTGCAGAGCTATGGCTGAAGGTTCTAAGAACAAAATAAAAAACAGAGAAAACTTAAAGCTAAAGATTTTATCATGGATAGAAAGAAAGAATATGGACCACAGAAGAATATCTTTAGGAGGGAAAATAAATGTGATAGATTTTTTTTTTTGGATACACAGAGTTGGAACTTATGATACTCAAAAGATCAAAAGTGAGCATTTGCACCTATAATCCTAGCACTTTGGGAGGCCAAAAGTTTGAGACCTGCCCCTGAGCTACCCATGGCAAGACCCTGTCTCTACAAAAAATATAAAAATCAGCCGGGCATGGTGGCTCAAGCCTGTTGTCCCAGCCACTTGTGATGAGGCAAGAGGATTGCTTGAGCCCAGGAGTTGGAGGTTGCGGTAAGCTAAGATGATGCCACTGTATTCTAGCCTAGCTGACAGAGCAAGACAGTGTCTCCAAAAAAAAAAAAAAAAGAGTGAGCATTTGGAATATAAGCAGAACAAATGGAGCATGGAGCTCTGGAAAGATGACAGGATTGGAATTTTAGATTTCAAGATAACCTCATATAACCAAGAGAAGAGAGGTGTGGGTCAAAGGCAGATCATTGGGCATGCCTACATTTAAGATGTAGGAGGGAAGAAGCAGGAAGAAACGCCAGATAACAGACAATTTACAAATACAAAGGAGATGAGAGAGTTTTGCTTGTTAATATCAGGAAAAGATTACTTTTTTCAAATGAACTTATGGTTTAGTGGGGGGATTTTGTTGTTTTTGTTTTCTGCTCACAGATCCAGAAGAATGCTATATTATAAACCATAATTCTGAGATCAGATTTATTTATTTTTTTCTAAGTTGCTTTCTTGGGATTTATTTTAAGAAGTAAGATTACTGGATTAAAGGCATGAATATTTACAGGTCTCTTGTATAATGCCAGTTTGCTATCCCAACCATTTTCTCTATTTTAGTGACACCAACAGTAAATATATAAGTTTCCCTGCAGCATCATCGGCCTTGGATTTTATTTTGCCTTTCTTTTTTCTGATTTCTAATTTCACCAATTAATAAAATTAAAAATTAAACTTGAGACCAATACACATGAGCTTAAGGGCCTCATAATATCCAGCTATCACTGGACAGAATCAAATTTACTGTTTACCAGAAGGCAACTGTTATTGGTATAACTGGGCCTGCTTTAGGCAGGAGTGTAGCAGAACTGCCACATCTTGATGGGTAGTTCCTGCTTGTACTCTCTGGTATCTTTAAATCTTTTCTTTTTCTTTAATTTTTAAATTTCATTTTGAAAAATTTGAGACGTATACAAAAGTTGAAAAATCAATATAAGAAATGTCTATATACTCTGTCAAAATTTACCAATTTTAAATGTTTGCTACATTTGCTTTAGTGTGTGCTCTTGTTCTTTCTACAGACACAAATAAAGTACGCACACAGATACTTTATCAATTTTTGAATTTTCTGTTGAACCTTTTTAAAGTAAGCTGCAGATATCATGGCTATTCTCTCTAAATACTTTAACATATCTCTCATAAAAATAAACATTCTGGGAAAAGAGTTTTAAGGAAGTTAGTCTCAAACTAAACAGAGAATTGAGAGGAAATGGTCAGTAGATTTGTCAATAAGGTTATTGAATAAAGTGGTTTAATCAGATCAGTAGTTTATATTTTATGCCTTTAGCAACGGAATATACATATATACACATAAACAACACATATATACATATATATAATGCATACAGTGTGTGTATACTAAATATGACAAATAAAAGCAGTTTTTACAATAGCTATCAAAAATGTCAAGTCAAAGAAGCAATTCCTCAAACTCATAAGAACTAAAATGAGGCCGGGCGCGGTGGCTCATGCCTGTAATCCTAGCTCTCTGGGAGGCCGAGGCGGGCGGATTGTTTGAGCTCAGGAGTTCGAAACCAGCCTGAGCAAGAGCGAGACCCCGTCTCTACTAAAAATAGAAAGAAATTAATCGGACAACTAAAAATATATAGAAAAAATTAGCCGGGCATGGTAGCGCATGCCTGTAGTCCCAGCTACTCAGGAGGCTGAGGCAGGAGGATCGCTTGAGCCCAGGAGTCTGTGGTTGCTGTGAGCTAGGATGATGCCACGGCACTCTAGCCCGGGCAACATAGTGAGACTCTGTCTCAAAAAAAAAAAGAACTAAAATGATAATGTCATTGTTATACTACATGATAGCCATTCACTTGTTACTATGCAATTATTATACAGTGAGAAGAACATACTCTCTGTGAACATTCTCTGTGAAGAGAAGATTCCATACCTTAGAGCAGTGGTCCCCAACCTTTTTGGCACCAGGGACAGTTTTCATGGAAGATAATTTTTCCACGGTTCAGAGGTGTGTGGGTGGGATGGTTTCAAGCACAATTACATTTATTGTGCACTTTATTTCTATTATTATTACATTGTAATATATAACAAAATAATTATACAACTCACCAGAATGCAGAATCTAATGTCGCCACTGATCTGACAGGAGGTGGAGCTCAGACTGTAAATACATGAAGCTTTGCTGGCTTGCCTGACACTCACCTCTGGCTGCTGTGTGGCCCAGTTCCTAACAGGCTATGGACTGGTACCAGTCCACAGCCCGGGGGTTAGGGACCACAGCTTTAGAGCATGGGAGTTATACATTAGGTATTGTAGCAGTGCCGCAGAATATTCACTTATACTAATTCAGACAAGTAAATCTATATAGATAATATTTTCTTAAAGGTTAGTACAGCAGTATATCCTTCTTAATCAATGATTTCTTTACATTCACTTATATGCCCATAAATGGCTAGGGAGGATTTTTTTCTCAAGTCTGTACAAAACTAAATAAACTTGGCAGTACAACCTGATAATCTCCAATGTGATAAAATTTGGTATTCAATACATTTCAGGGTGTTTGGTTTTTAATCAGTCTTTTTTAAAGTCTTTAAAAAGAAATTAAAATCAGATATTGAACCACTGAAGCACCTCCGTGAAACACATATTTTGAAAATCAGCAAAACAAATGATAAGAAAATCCGTATCATAAGAGATGATCTCTTTAGTTAGGCATCAGGATGTAGTAGCAAACAGCGTCACATGAACTAAGTGTTGGAGAGGGCGTGTTCCTCAAGAGAAATTAAGATGCTCTTATCAGAAAACTGAACGTTCACTGAACACAGAACAGTTCAGAAAAAACCAGTGCCCTCTGCACCAGGGGTCCCCAATCTAAGGTGAGTTGTATAATTATTTCATTATATATTAAAATGTAATAATAGAAATAATGTGCACAATAAATATAATGTGCTTGAATAATCCCAAAACCACCCCCAGGTCTGTGGAAAAATTGTCTTCCATGAAAACAGTCCCTGGTGCCAAAAAGTTTGAGGACCACTGCTCTGCATTGTCCTAGTAATCTGTACTGAGGAGCTGGTCCATTGTCCTGAAGGCCATAAGAATCAGTGGAATAGTGTAACAACCCTGTCCCCTACTTCTCTCCTGACATTCTGGGCTCTTGATTCATCAGTGCTCCCTTCTCTATTCCTGTCTTCATTGCATTCTTCACTATATTCCCTCCTCAGCCTACAAATATTCCGTTTCTTCTCTTTCAAAACAACATCTTACTTTGATATTGTTTCTACTTAACACTGTATCATATATCCTTCTTTCATCACTAAACTTCTTAAAAGATAGTTAATACCCCTCTACTCCTGTTGCATTTATATTTCCACTTTATATTTTAAGTTAGTTGAATATTTACCAAGCAGGATCTTCCCATGAAGTGGTAGGAAAGGAGAGTAAAAGGATAAAGATAAAAGGCTTAAGATTAGTAGAAAAGCACGGAATTGAAGGAATTATGTCAGAAGGTCTCTAGTCTCTCAGTAAAAATTAACATAAGGTCATCTACAGAAAGAAACATCAATGGATCTAACAAATACTGAGTAAATATCTATTACATACTACACTGGTTCCTGAGGATACAATAAATAATTCCTACACATATTGAGCTTCTGATCTGATGGAATATTTCCATAAAAAGGCACATTTCTGTTAATAAGCAATTATTATTTAGCATGGTATAATGATCTGATGTGTACTTCCGGAAGATCACTGTGGTTACAAGGTACAGTGAGGATTAGAATAGGGGCAGAGGAAAGAATGGAAACAGTAAGACTAGTTAGAAGACTTCTGCAGTAATTCAGATGAGAGATAACTATAGTCTGCACTAATGTAATAGCAGTGGGGCTATAGAGAAGAAAAAAATAACAAATAAGGCAAATCAGTGGGTCTTGATAATTAATTAGATTTGGAGGGTGGTTGGTGAATAAGAAAATGGAATGAAGGGTAACATTCAGGCTTCAGACTTGGGCAACTGGGTAATTAAAACTTGTACCAAAAAGAGAAAAAGGAACATGTTTGGAAAGACATAAGATTCATAAGGTAGTAAGTAAATGGGACTTGAGTAAAGTAGAAAAAAACTTGGAATATGTGATAAGGAATCAATCCAAAAATGAATGAAAAGATTATCTGGGGCCTGAATGATGCATTCTCTATCCTTAATTACTTTGCAACTACATATGATGACATACTGTAACAAATATTCCACCATAAATATAACCCCTTTTGAATAAATGTATTATTTGTTAACCCACCTTAAGGTTACACACATGAAGTATGTGACTCATATAAGTCCAGTACAAAGTAAAAATAACACTACAAAACAAACACTTCCACATTCTTCAAAATATGGCAGAAATCAACTCAATCCTACTGTACAAGTAATCAACAGTTACATAGATCCCTGAAGAAGGTGTATAAACATGAAGTTCCATTTTTGTAACTGGGCACTCTAAAGTAACATTTATGCTGGAACATAATACCAAGTTTCAAACTATTATCAGAAGACTTAGAACTTGGCCTATAAGTTGAATAGTTACACATGAAACAATTTGACTATCTTTTCCAATGTTTCTTATCCAGTCTAATCTAATGCACTTGTACTTGAAGAGAACTGCTCCTTGGGGGAACAACAGAGATACACAAGCCTTCAATCTTTCCCACTGACCCCACACTTTTGACACACGTGAAACTGAATTTATATGACTATCAAGGCTTATGTGGAAAAGGTAAGTAAGTTACAAAATACGCAACTTCTAAGATGTTTTTGCACACCAACTGTCTTAGTGATAAGTGGTGAAGAAGAAGGGGTTAGAACCTAAATATTACAGGTATAGGATACTCAGTTTCACTTCTGTATTTTATCACAAACTGGTGGAGGAAGTTCCTTCTCTCAATTTAGAAATCTCCAATGCAGAGTCACCAGAATGGATGTATATTCTACAGGCATTTCACTATTACAGAGGCCTCTTCCCGAGGGCTGTTGTGGACTGCTAACTGTATCAAGACTTTCTGCTATTGGCATGTAATAGAAGAGAATATTAAAATAAATTAAGTGATTTGATTTATTTTGAAAACAAGAGGAAATATTATAATAAAATGCTCAAAGAGGAAACTATTTTTGTAGGACGACCTCTCTGTGAGACACAATCCAGTGAGAGGGCTATTACCTATTCTGAAAATTCTCTAAAATGTAAATGAGTCACGTGAATCAAGGGATGTTTACAGTCTATGAAGAGCCATGTGTTGGTAAAATGACTGTCATTAAAGATGGGGTGCGGTTTAGGGAGGATTAGAGGTGCGAAGAAGTAGATTTAATGAGAAGTAAAACAGAGTAACTGAAGTTCTAGTTACATCTTAGATGGAACAGTGGACAATAAACATAAGATTCTGGCTTCCTTTCTTTGCCATTTTAATTATATATACCCTATCTTCCTGAAAGGTTAGAAAAACAGCTTGAAAAGAAAGGGTAAAAAATCTCAAAGAGAAAAGAGAATACAAAAGTCATTAAAAATTTTTCAAAAGGATAAGCATAAATAACTAGGCAGGGAAAGGTATTGTTACAAATACTAAATATAAAAGAAAATGGATGAATCAAAAAGAAATGCAAAGTCAATTAATTTATGGAGGAAAAAAAGCTCAACTCTCTAGTAATCAAAGCCAAAAAACATAATTTAAAATAAATGACTTTAAGCCTATAAAATTAGCACAGATTAAAATACAGACTCCTCAAGGCTGGTGTTGTACAATGAGATGCTGGTAGAGAAAAATCTCACACACTGGTAGAGAAAAAAATGGTACATTTCTTAAAGGAACTTGGCAACATATTTTAGAACATATTTTAGAAGTTCCCACACTTTGACCTAATAATATTACTTCTAGACTATCCTCCCCAAAACAGGTATGGAAGTAAAAGAAGATTTTTCTTCAAAGATTCATAGCACAACACTCTGTATGATAGCAAAAAACCTAGAAACAACCTCAATGACAAATACCAAACAATTATTAAATGAATTAGGATACCCCCAAAATAAACAATTACATAGAAATTAAACATTTTAGAAGATATTTAGTATTTCGCCAAATTTTATGTAATAAAAAAGTAGAATATAAAATTTGAATACATTATAAATCCTAATTAAAATATACACACACACATATACATTTTTGAGAGACTACCAGATATTACATCAAAATACTAACAATAGTTATTTTAAGGTGGCGGGAATATACGTAATTCTTACATTATCCTTCATAATTTCTGGCATTATCAAAATTTTCCACAGTGAAACTGTATTACTTTTACAATTTGGGGTGTGTGTGTACGATTTTTATAAATGAAGAAAGGAAAACAGACAGAGATCCCAGAAACTGGGGTCAAGAAAAAAGAGGAGAGCATGACGCATGAGCTTTGGGCACAGGGGTAGTATGAGGTTCAGCAAGAAAAAAACTCTGATGGGTGCCCAGCGTTGCCAGGAAACAGCTTGTTCATCTAGTAGAACTAGGTGAAGTTAGAGAAATCACTCAGATTCACAAATCTAGAGGATTTTTTTTAACCCAAATTTCTTTGATTACAATTGTAATTCCTCTATTATTTCCAACTATTATACTGTGGTTGAAATTTCCAAGTGAAATAAACTCAATCAATTTTAAGAAATGTTTTCTATGTACTGGACTTGTCCTAGAGACTATATGAGCACA
Source organism: Propithecus coquereli (assembly GCF_000956105.1). NCBI lineage: Eukaryota > Metazoa > Chordata > Mammalia > Primates > Indriidae > Propithecus > Propithecus coquereli. The sequence continues at coordinate 2,447,935 of NW_012148875.1, read as the reverse complement.
AAGATGAGTGAGATAATGTCCTCAAAAATCTGTTACCTAGAAAGAGGAATAAAAAATGTATCCTAAAAGACGGTCTTTGTCTAAATATATAAAATACCTGTTTTCACACAAATTAATGCAAAAACTATTAAAAAATAACTTTATAATTCTCAAATATGAGAGATAGTGAAGACAGAAATTTGGAAATTATCTGCATATGTGTAAGACTTACATCAAATTGTTAGAATAGGAAAATAATAGTAGCAATTCCCACTTTACTGATTATAAAAATAACTGATATATAATAAGTATAGCCTACAAGAACTTATAAAGGAGAATATAAGAATTACTTGTATTTCCCACACCTAAAAGTAACCATTGTTAATATTTTGGTGTCGTACCTTCTAGCCTTTCAAAATGTATGCATATGTGTATTCACATAAGCATACGTGTGTGGTTTAATTGACATCATAACATATTCGTAACTTTATATTCTGCTTATTTTTAACTTCATACTTTTTTGATATATTAAATGTCTTCTAAAATTCAGAATTTGGTGGAAAATGGTCTCGGTATTAAATCTCAGATCTATCACTCAGTAAGTGACTTTGGGTAATTCATTTCTCTCTAAACTTTTTCTTCATTTATAATACGGAGATAATAAAACCTAAGGTCTCAGGATCACTGTGAGAATTAAACTAAACAGGATAGTATATACTAAATTAACTGTACTTTGCCTGACATGTGGCAAATATTGAATAAACACTTTATATTTTATTTAAATGTATGAGAGAAGGTTATAAATAGTTATATTTTGGGGGACTCATGATAAAATATAAATGACAATCAAGTCATTACATCTGTAATTTCATCAGCAACATCTAATTACTATCACTTTGTTTGTCTGATCACTTAAAACTAAAGGCAAATCAGTTTTGCATTTTGATTTTTGTATCTGAAAGCCAAATAAATGATTACTCTTTCTATGGCTAATATAATAATTCAAAAATAAATATAAATCAGCTTAAAGAGGTTACTATTGCATAGAAGAGTTCTAAGGCATAGAAAGTCACAGGATAAGTTAGTATGTAAGAGAAGGATAAACACCACCATGAAATCACAAAATCCTAGAACTAGAAGAGGAATTCAAAAACTAGCTGGTTCGCTATCCTATCTTTAGACAGTATTTCATCTTTCAACACCTCTCATCTTTCACCAAATACTATTTCATTCTTTTTAAAATGTTTTTAAAATTACCCAGATGATAAAATTAGTAAACAAAGACACTGACACAGTTATTAAAAATGCGTCGCCTATGTTCAAATAAAGGACACACTGAAAATACTAAGTAGAAAGTATAAAATAAAAAAATAAAATTCAAACTTCTAGAGAAGAAAACTACAATGTCTATAATTTAAAAAAAAAAAAAAAGGCACTGAATGGGACTAACAGCAGATAAGCCATTTCAAAAGGAAAAAAAAGGCCAGCAAATGGCTAGGCACAGCTACAGGAACCTAAAATAAAACAAAAGCAGAAGAAAAATAAATGAATGCAGCATCAATTTTAAGACAACCTCAAGTGGACAAATGTCTGTATTCTGAGTCTTGACTGAGAGGGGAAGAAGAAAACAGATTAAATATCTGAGGAACTAATGACCAAAACTTTTTTCAACTTTGATTAGCACTATGAGCTTATACATACAAGAAGATTAATAAACCCAAAGCATAAGAAACATGAAGAAAACTACCAAGGCACATGATGATCAAACTGCTTAAAACCAGTGATAAAAATAAAATCTTAAAAACAGAGGGGAAAAAAGAATATATTACATGTGGGAAACAAACAAACAAAAAAAATGAAGACAGTGGATTTCTTTAAAAAAAAAAAAGAAAAGAAAAGAAAAACCAGCAAGACAGAAGAGAGTGGAGCAAAATCATTAAAGAACATGAGGGGGTGGAATGTCAACCTAGAACTCTTTATCCAGTGAAAATATCTTTCTAAAACAAAAACAAGATACTTTTTTTTCAGACATAAAAAACTGAAGGCATTCATGACCAGGACACCTGCATTACATGAAATGTTAAAATAAGTCCTTCGGGAAGAAGGAAAATGATACCATATGGAAACTTCAATCCACACGAAAGACTAAAGAGAAGTGGAAATGATGACGATGGTGAGTAAATATAAAGGTTTTCTTTTTTTTTTTAATATTTAAATCTCTTCGGAAGAACTACTTTGTTTAGAGCAAAAATGATGACAGTGTACTGTGAGGTTTACAATCTATGTAAAAGTAAAACATGACAATGATAGCACAAAAAAGAGGAAAGCATTGTTTTAAGATTTTTATATTATATATGTAATATAATATTACTTAAAAGTAGACTGTGATAAGTTAAACATGTCTCAAGAGAAATTTTAAAATATTTTGAACTAAATGGACATGAAAAAATATATATCAAATATGTGGGATGAAGCCAAAGCAGTGCTAAATAGAAATTTATAGCACTGCATTCTTATATTAGAAAAGAAGAAAGATCTAAAATCAGTAACTATAGCTCCCACCTTGAGAAACCAGAAGAAGAACAAATAAGCCTTAATAAAAGAAAGGAAATGATAAATACTATAGCAGAAATCAATGAATCAAAAACAGAAAAACAATAAAACAAAAAGCTGATTCTTTGAAAAGATCAATAAAATTGATAGACCTCTAACTAGGCTGACCAAGCAAAAAAGAGAGAAGACACAAATTATCAATATCAGAAATGAAAGACAGGACACCACACTGATCCCACAGACATTAAAAAGATAAAGGAATATCATGAACAACTCTATGGCCATAAATTCAACAACTCAGGAGAACAGACCAATTCCTTAAAAGACACAAGCTACTAAAACTCATTCAAGAAAAAAATCAGATAATTGGAATAATCTCATATTACCTAAAAAAAATTAAATTTTATATAAGCCTTCCAAATAATAAAATTTCAGATGCAGTTTCAAAATTATTTAAGAGGAGAAATTTTTCAGAACATTTAAAGGAGAAAGAATACTAATTCTATCCAATTTCTTCCAACAATAAAAAGAACACTTCCCAACTCATTTTATAATGCCAGCATTATCCTAATACCAAAACAAGAAAAAAAATTACAAGAAAACTATAGGACAATATCCCTCATGAACATATATGCGAAAATCTTCAACAAAACATTAGCAGACAGTATTCAGCAATATATAAAAAGAATACTATTAATATATCATAGCCAAGTAGAGTTTATTCTAGGAATACAAAATTTAACATTGAAAATTAATGTAACTAACCATACTTACAGACTAAATAAGAAAAGCCATATGATCATCTCAATAGATGCAGAAAAAGCATTCAACAGAATTTAACATCCATTCATGATTTTAAAAAAAGAAACAAAACTTACTTCTCAGCAAATGAGGAATAGAAAGGAACTTAACCTAATAAAGATTATTAAACTACAATAAAAATAACAAAAAAAACCCCCAAAGCTAACATCATACTTAATTGTGAAAGGAAGGATCAGGAGTTATTGTTGAATGGGTATGGAGTTTCGGTCTGAGAAGAGGAAAAGGTTCTGGAGATGGATGTGGTGATGGCTGCACAACAATGTACTTAATGACATCACACTGTACGCCTAATGGTTAAAATGGCACATTTTATGTTAAACGTGTATTTTACCACAATACAAATAAATAAGTAAGCTTTTCCCATATATGGTTCTCATGACTACAAGCTATAGGTGGAGTTTCTATAATGCTATGGTTACACACAGAAGAACAGGGTTAATCCTATCTAGGGGCAAAAAAATGAATCAAAGACCTAAATGTAAAATTTAAAACCCTTAAAAGAAAACATAGAGTAAATCTTCATGATCTTGGATTTAGAAATGGGTTTCTCAAATCTGACACTAAAATCACATGCAACAAAAGAATAGATACTGGACTTAAAAACTTGTCCTTCAAAGGACACTATCAAGAAAGTGAAAGAGACAACCAACTGAATTGGTGACAATACTTGCAAATCATATATCTGATAAAGGACTTGTATCTAAAATACATAAAGAACTCTCACAACTCAATAATAAAAAGACAAATTACCCAATTAAAAATGGGCAAAGGATCTAACCAAACATTTCTCCAAAGAAGATACACAGAAATGGCCAATAAGCAAATGAAAAAAAAGATGTTCATCATGATTAGCCATTAAGGAAATGAAAGTCAAAACCACAATGAGATATGACTTCACACACACTAGGATATTTAACCAAAAGATACGCAATAACAAGCGTTAGCAAGGACATGGAGAAACAGCAATTCTACGCACACTGCTGGTGGTAATGTAAAATAGTGCAGCCACTTTGGAAAACTGGCAGTTCCTCAAAAGTTTAAACAAAGAGTTACCATATGACCCAGCAATTCCACACCTATATTCCCAAAAGAATGGAAAATAAATGTTCAAAGAAAATCTTACACATGAATGTTCATAAAAGCATTATTCTTGACAGCCAAAAAGCAGAAACATCCCACTGTCCAACAACTAATGAATGGATAAATCAAATGTGCTATATCCATACGATGAAATATTATTCGACAAATAAAGGAATGAAGTACTGATACATGATACAACTGGGATATATTTCAACCTTGAAAAACTTATGCTAAGAAAAAGAAGCCAGTCACAAAGAGCCACATATTTTATGATTCCATTTACATGAAATGTCCAGAATAGGCAGGCAAATCTAAGTGATTGCCTCTGAAGCTGGGGGTGGGGGATAGACAGGTTGGGAGATGATGAGTAAAGGGTACAGGGTTTCTTTTTAGGATGATGAAAATGTTCTAAAATTGACTGTGGTGATGGTTACTCAACTCTGTGAATATACTAAACACCACTGAATTGTACCCTTTAAGTGAGTGAATTATTTGGTATGTGAATTACATCTCAATAAAGTCGTTAACAAAAATATTATTTATATGGTATGATGATTAATTTCAGGTGTCAATTTGACTAGATTAAAGGATATCTAGATAGCTGGTATAGCATTATTTCTGGGTGTGTCCATGAAAGCATTTCCACAGGAGACTGGCATGTGAATCTATGGACTGAGTGAGGAAGATCAACCCTCAATGTGGGTAGGCACCATCCCATTTGCTGGGGCCTAGATAGAAGAAAAAGGTAGAGAAAAGGTGAATTTGTTCTCTCTCCTAGAGCTGGGTCACTCTTCTTTTCCTGCTCTTGGACATCAGAGTTTCGTCTTCCTTTGTATTCCAGGACTTGCAGTAGCAAGTCTGCGTTCTGGGTTCTCAGGCCTTTGGCCTCAGACTGAGAGTTATACCATCAGCTTCCCTGGATCTGAGACTTTTGGACTTGGACTGAGCCACACTATTGGCTTCCCTGGGTCTCCAGCTTGCGGACAGCATATCGTGAGACTTCTTAGCTTCCATAATTGTGTGAGTCAATTTACTTAATAAATTCCTTCTCATATGTCTGTCTGTCTATGCATCCATCCATGTATCCTATTGATTCTGTCTCTCTGGAGAATCCTAACAAAATACATATGGAAAGGCAAAAAGAACTATTTCTGAATAATAACATTACGAACCAAAATGCTTCACAAAATATTTATTCAGCCATTTACCAAATATTTATTTAGTTGTTACTATTTGCAAAGTACTGGGGCTACAAAGATGAACACAACAAAATTCTGCCCACAAGGCATGTATGTGCATTTTGTGTGCATATATACTGGGGGCACGGCATGTACATGTTACACGATCTTTGGTAACTAAGAAATTCGAAAATAATTTTTCAGGCAGATGGGAAGATAACATGTACAAAAATATGGAGTGGTTCAATAAGACTTAGAGCATAATGTAAGATGAAAGTAAAGGAGGAGGCCGAACTAAAGAGCTTAGATTTCATTCTAAAGATGATCAACAGGTAGTTATGCTGATAGCTCTTAAGCTATATCAGTACTTTTGGAAAGACCACACTATGAAGTAATGGGACCAATGGATTAAAGGGTGAGATCAAATGAGTATGCATTACTCCATATTTGTATAAAGTAAAGTGATGAAGTGTGGTACCACAAAAGAATCACATTAACCCTACTAATGGGTACCAATCTTCATGTAAATTATCTCCTTTACCCTACATGAAAATAGGTACTGTTAGCAAACACTCATCAAGTATTTATAGAGTACTAATCAACTGTATGTTTAAGTGTAGCATATGTCTGTATTACAACTTCAACATTATTTATAACTACAAAACAAGATATCTACCACTGCAAATTAAGTTTTCCATTTAGAATCTGAGAGGAAGGCTGTTTGATTTCACCAAAATTAATCAGGATTAGAACTGAGAATGGAAACTGATGATCCTCTTCTACTAACTTTTGCTCTCTCTCATTTCTCCTCCTATAAAAGCCTGAGAAAAGGTAGAAAAAGAAAAACGAAATGAAAGAGTTAAACTTCTAAAATACTGAATGAGGTTAAGACTACAGTCTTGATTTTGGCACTGAGTATTTCCTAGTTAAACGTAATCTACTTTCCTAAATGTGATTTCCTGTCCAATTGTTATTACTTAAAACTATAAAAATGCGCAAGAGAAGTTGGCAAGAAAGACTGGGATCTTGGGAGTGATAGAAGACACTTTTCTGTCTAGACAACAAGAAGCAAAATCAAAAGAAATCCAATTCAAAACCTCTGCCAAGAACCAATATGGAATTAATAGAATTTCCACAGGTTGTACTATCTATTCCAAAAAAAGCGACCTTTTACTTAGTGAAGCATTGCAGAAACCCCCAATCCTTTGAGTCTGTAAAAAAAAAAAATAAAGAAAATACAGAATGAAGTACTGTATTTAAAGAAAAGAAACTCAAATTCCTTCTCATTATCCTAAGGGTACATGAAGAATGAAATATAATTATGGTCAATTAAACTATTTTACTCAAACCTTTGTACCAGAAATGTACTGTTAATGAGCTCATCCTATGATATTTAACTCTGTTACAATCTGATGTTCTAAGTTCATCTGAAAAGGCGCCAAATGAAAATTTAGCAGTAAATTTTGACTATGTAATTAGTGAAAGAGACAGCATTTTGACTACTCATATAATTTTGAAAACTGCTACTTTTCAAAATGTGAGTAAATGAGGAATGTTTATTTAACTAATGACATTTGGTATACACTCAATTTGACAACCAACTACCTCTAAATTTAACCTGGATCCGAGCTTACTAAGTGGTCTAAGGTTATATAGTTAGTCCTGAGGCTCTTGTTGCAGTTCAATTTACAAAATTGGGTTCACATGAAAGGAGAGCCATACCTTTTTAATGGCTTTTAACTTACTGTGAACCAAATGTCCAATTCTGAAAACTAGAATCCAAAGGCAAGATCAAGAGTATAAAGATTTCCAAATAATAAGGGACAAGGTAAAACTCTACATAAACTGAAATAGGTGGGAGTGTGGGGGGATTTAGATGTCTAAATGATTTAAACTTGGTGGTAATATTTGGTTAAGAATGCCATTTATCACTAATAATTGTTATGGTGCATATGAAGTGACTTATTGCAAAGATAACATATAAATACAAATACAGGCGATCCCCGGGTTACAGACAAGATATGTTCCTGAGAACATTTTTAGGCTGGATTTGTATGTAACTTGGATCCCTGATGCACAGCAAATATATAGTAACAACAACAATAATAATAATAACAACAAACTATGAATACAATGGCTCATATGTGGTAATAAGAATACAGTATAATACTGTAATAACACCACCCTGTACTGTAATAATAAGTTACAGAAACTACTGTGCTCTTTCTTTTAATTCAAACAGAACATAAAAACAAACTCATACAAAAAGTTTAGATAGGAGATAGGACAAATTTCAAAAAAGAATATTAAGGTTAACATTCACCTAATGTTGTATGAACACTCAACACTAGGCTAGTAGGAATTCTACACTTATTTTGATCTTCTAAGTAAATCAATAAAAACCTTTCCATTTCAATAATTAATCTACTACGCTACTTAGTAATAATTGATGCTTTCACTGGAGCACTGTCTTTCACATGTTCCTTTATTCTCACTTTATCTTTTATAATTGCTCCAATAGTCGAGTGACTGAAGCCTAATGCTTTCCCAATGAATGTCTGGCCTTTCTGTGAACACTTAATTATTTCTACTTTCGTTCTACTTTCATTTCCATTGTAATCAACTTTCTTTTTGCTGTAGATTCACCTTGATTTGCAATAGACTCTCACAGATTCACAAAATCAAATAAAAAAGTTAACACGAAAGTGATGCTGTGTGGAAGGGACCACATAAACAATGAGAGTACCTGCTAACATAAAGATGTTGAGCCAACAAATCATTTACACCATGCAGGTGTGTTTACATGTGTGGAAGAAACTAGTTTCTAAATTATTAATTTAATTTTTTTAGTTATAAATTATCCTTACAGAGAGCCTTGGGAGCCCATTTGTATGTACAGAATGCTGTAGGTCGAGTCGTCCATAACCCAGGGAATGCCTGTATTAAAAGCATCATAATTTTTTTCTTTGTTTATCTTAATAAAATGAGAATTTTAATATATGCTTCTGTGGAAAACACGAAAGACTTCTCAATAACCTTCCAGAGTAAACAGATGAGCATTATTACAGGCATTTTTATTCTAAAAATGTCAAATTCACTTAACAAGGGTTAAAATTCACTAAAGAAATCAGTTGCTTACATCAGTGTACATATAAGAATAACATCTATTGGATGTCGGGCAGGAGGGGAGGGGGAGGGGGAGGGGGAGGAGGGGATGGGTATATGCATACACAAAGAGTGCAATGCGCACCATCCGAGAGACAGACACGCTTGAAACTCGGACTTGGGGGGGGGAGGGCAAGGGCAACATATGTAACCTAAACATCTGTACCCCCATAATATGCTGAAATAAAAAATAATAATAAAAAAAAAGAAATCAGTTGCTTTAAAAAATATGAACAATCTGAAGAAAATTACATGATGGTATTAACAATAATAGACCTTGGTAAAGAAAAAGGATGGATATTCATTTTCACAAAAATCTGAAATCCACCATTTAATGTGGGTTTTTTTTTCATAAAAATTACAGTTATTCATTCATTCAACAAATACTGACTAAGCATCTACTATATGCTAGTCATATACTAAGTAGTAAGGATAAAAAAAAAAAGAACCCTCTGCTCTCATGTAAAGTAAAATACATTGAAAGTAATGGACCAGCTAAACCCTTTATCTAAAAATTTAACATTTTTATAGGAAGTAAAAGATATATAATTCATAATTATTTTTATTTTGTTTTTAAAATACGTATTTATCTAAACATTATTCACTATCATTTATCATAGTAAAGATCTTTTCAAAAGTCAAAGAAATAAACTCTAATGAAAAGTAAAAAGAGAAAAAAAACCCAAAGTGAAAATGAGTTTTTGCTTAAACTTTTTGCAATTTTAAATTTATGATTATAAATTACAACAACTTTTCAGGGGGAGGGGCGAGAAACAAAGAACTTTATGATATTTGCCACAAGTTCCAAAACTCACAGATTTAAGTCTGGTAATTCCACTTCTAGGAATTACAAAAGCAAAGAATTGCACAGAAATATCTTTAAAACAATAGTATGGAAAAAAAGAAAAAAGTCTAAATATTTAAGAATGGAAGATAAAACAATTACAGTTTATCCATATAAATGTCCATTATGCAGTCATTTAAAAAGAAGTTTGCCAACAAACATTAAGGTAAAATATTTACTGTGTAACTTTAAGTGAAAAGAACAGAATATAAAACTATATATGTCCTAAGATTAACTACATTAAAATACCTATAAGCAAAAAATATATATATTTTAGGAATTATAATAAAATGTTAATAGTTGTTATCTCCGGGTGAGAAAACTGGAATTTTATAATGAACATTAGCATATTGATAGATTGTAAGGATTCCTGCAGTAAAAAAAAAAATGCATTTGACTTTAACGTCCCTGTAAATCACCAATTCAGAAACTCCAAAAAAGGGAAACATTACATTTAAGCAAGTGGCTAACACTAGTGGTCTCCTAAAATTAATAATGTATTACATTATACTGTAACTGGCAACATTTCCATCTTAGCACTTTTCTTTCAAACTTAAATATAACTAGGCAAGTGTGATTTAGAAGATTTAATTTCACATACTAAAATCTCTTTTCAAAAGATACTGAATGCCCAATTACTATTTTTAAAACACTCATAATTAGTCAGTTGAAATAGGTTTTCTATAACAAAATAAGTATTAAACCTTCCGCAGAAATAATTTGGAGATATTTTTGTAGATATAATAGCCAGAAATCAGAAAACTGAATTTTAGGAATCCAATTATAGAAATGTTGACTTCTCAGGAAAATTTTTACTATCTGAAGGGAGCATAAAAGCAGTGTAAAAAAGTACTTTCACCAATGTTAATCACTCCAGAGCTCATGAGTAACATCACAGTACACCATGGCCTTGGGCCAAATAATAAAGTGCCAAATGGAAAATGGCACAAGTCCATGGATTGTAAATACTGTATTAAAGGAAAATAAAGGAAAAAAATCTTTCATTATAGTAATTACATATGCAGTTGCACTACCAGTTCCTATGATGAATAAATCAGTTTAGCAATTCCAAGAGTGGACAGACATTTAAACACATTCTCTATTGGCAGTAATTTTAAGTTTAAAACCTTACTGTGTGTTCCTTTAGTTTCTAAACATTTTAAACTCTAAAGTGTTTCTGATTGGTGTAGTTGATTTATAACTATTACCCGAAATTTTCATGTGTCGTCATTTGATGATTATCTATCTGACCCATCATATTACGCAACAGTAGCCAATAAAATATAGATAAATATGACAAATAAAAATATTCATACCAATCAGCTTAAAATTTAGAAGATAAATTCTAGAGAAATGAAGTTTCTACTAATCCAACATCAATCATTCATTGGTCCATAATTCCATTTGTCAAATTATGTATACTAAATGAGCATGCTCTGCTACAGACTTTTGAAAAGCCCCAAAATTAAGTTATTAAAGTTCAATAGTGAATTTGAAAATATTTCAAAAAGAATTCAGAACCACATTAAGTAGCATCAACTCTAGTGGCAAGTCCTTAGAGGATGTTCCTATCTCTAGGGCACTGTTTCTCAGTCTAAATTTACAAAATAATTGTGTTGTATAAGAAGTTAGCAAGTATATACATCATTTAGCTTTGCTAACTAATTACCCCAAAATTTAGTGGCTTAAAGCAATAGACATATATTATTTCTGACAATTCTGAGGGTTAAGTGGGTAATTCTTCAGGTCTAGGCAAACTTCAGTTGGGGTGGGATGGTCTAGGATGGTGTCACATGCCTGGCAATTTGCAGGATGACTGGACTGAGGGGATCTTAGCCAGGAGGGTCACTGCTTCAGAGTCTCTCATTCCCCAGAAACCAGTAAAGATTTCTTAACGAAGCTAATGCAGGATTTCAAAGAGCAGCAAGGGAAGGCAAGCCCCAACCACTTTCAAGACTGCTTATATCATGTTCCTCATATCACATTGGCCAAAGAAAGTTATATGGCCAGGCACAGACTCAAAGTCCGGAAAAATTTATTCCATTGCTTTTATGACAGGAGTACAAAGTCATAACACAAAAGGGCAAACACAGTGATGGGAAGAATGTGTGCTCATTTATTATAATCTATCACATTGCAAAATGCAAAAAGCCTCTGCTCCTCATGGTCCATGGCCAACTGTATTTCCACAAACAACTCTTTTTTATGACTTCATAATGCATATTAGCATATTAAAAGACTGAGAGGTCCAATGCAAAGAAACTGATTTTATTTAAACCAGCATTTCCCAAACTTATTTGACCACAAAACACATTTTTCAAGGAACTGTTACCTGTAAAAAATGAAAATAAATCCCTATCATTCCACATAGTCTACTACATTAATTTAATATCTTTTTAGTTTGTTTTTGTTTTTTGTTTTGTTTTGTTTTTAGCTAACAACAATTTTAAAACACTAGTCAATGACCAGGAAAACTAGATACTGAAATGCCTATATAAAATGAGGCAAAGGATACAAACTATGCCTGACTCTCCAATAAGGCTCTAAGTTTTTAAATAATTGTAATGTTACAGAGCTTTTGCAAGAAAGTCTATGACTGAGAGGAAAATGATGATGGTGAGATAGCAGAATAGGACTTTCTACCATTCTTCCCTCACAGAAAATTTCAACAACTGTCCATTCATGAAAATAACCTTCACAAAAGCTAAGAAATTCAAGTAAGAGATGAGAGCACGTGGATAGAGAACAAAAATAAGAAAATTTGCGTTGAAGGGGCTAGAGAGGACAATTTCACATTACTCACTTCATCCCACACCCAAGCCCTGGCAGCACATTTTATAGAGACATATTCTTTGTGAGGGAGGACAATGAGGTAAACATTCGACCTTGTGATAATTCCAGCATTAGGCATACCGCAGCCTGAGGCCAGGACACACAGCCATAGGCTGGATCCCTGCAAACTCAGGCTCTAGACTTACACCTGGCAGACCCAGACTCCAAACCAGCCCCATGGCCTCAAGTTGGACTCAGGCTCTAAGCCCACCACTATGGTCCTAACCTCCAGGCTCACCTCAGCATCAGGCTAACCCCTACAACCCCAAGCTCCAAGCCAGCCTCTGCGGTTCCAGGCCAGCCCTCATGCCAGACGGGACTCAGGCTCCAGGCCCATCCTGGTAGAGTCTGGCTCTAATCCTACCCCAGCACCAAACCTGCCCCGTGTGGACCGAGACATCAAGCCCCCCAAGGACTCCAGCAGCAAGCCAGCCTACAGAACCCACCAGACAGCCCAGCAAGAACCACTATTTGGGATGAATGGGGGAGGCCTTTCCCTAAAGAAGCCAATGTGTAAAGACTAGAAGAGCTGTCCACTTTTTCAAATGTACAGACAATAGCACAAGGCCACAGTATCACAAGCAATTAGGGAATCAGGACACCACCAAAGGAACAAAATAAAGCACCAGTAACCAACCCTAAAGAACTGAAGGTCTACAAACTGCCTCACAAAGAATTAACATTAATCATTATAAGGAAAATCAGTGAGCTACAAGAGAACTCAGATAAATACACAGAATCAGGAAAGCAATGTACGAACAAAATGAAGAAAGAGATAGAAACCATAAACAACACACACACACAAGTTCTGGAGCTGAAGAACACAATGACTAACGAAAAATTCAACACAATGCTTCAGCTGTAGACACAATTAAGCAGAAGAAAGAATCAGTGGACTCAAAGACACAGCCTTTGAAATTATCCACTCAGAGAAACAAAAAGAATAAAGAATGAAAAAGAGTGAAAAAAAGTCTAAGGGACTTATGGAACATCATAAAGTGAACCAAGAAGAAGCAGAGCAAGGGGCAGAAAGTTTATTTAAAGAAATAATGACCAAAAAATTCCCAAATTTGGAATAGGAAATGAACATCCAGATCCATGAAGCCCAAAGAAGTCTAAACAAATTAAAATAAAGACAGTTTCACCAAAACACATTAGAATCAAATTCTCCAAAGTCAAAGAATTTTGAAAACCACAAGGAGGAAAGCAACTCATCACATACAAAGGAACTCTCATAAGACTATATTTCTAAGAAACCTTATAAGCGAAGAGACAGTGAGATAATATATTTAAAGTGCTGAAAGAAAAAAAACAATTGCCAACCAAGAATACTACACCAGAAAAGCCTGGCCTTCAGAAATGAAGGAGAGATAAACTCCCACAAAAATTGTGGGAGTTCATCACCAGTAGACCTGTCTTACAAGAAATGCCAAAGGAAGTTCATCAAGTTGAAATGAAAAGGTGCTAACAATACAAAAACATATGAAAGTATAAAACTCACTGTAAAAGTAGGAATTTAGTCAAATTCAGAATTCTCTAATACTGTAATGATGGTATATAAATCATTTTTAACTCTGGTATAAGTTAAAAGAAAAATAATAAAAATTATAGCTATAATAATTTGTTAATGAATACATAATAGATAAAAGATGTAAATGTGTGACATCAGTAACATAAAATGTAGGAGTAGAAGAAATTAAAGTGTACAGTTTTTGTGTCTGATCAAAGTTGTTATCAACTCAAAGTAGACTATTTTAACTATAAAACATTTTATGTAAGCTTCATAGGAATCACAAAAAAAACTTATAGTAGATACACAAAAGATAAAGAAATCAAAACATACCTCCATAAAATATCGTCACATCAAAAAAGAAGACAGCAAGAGAGGAAGAAAGGAACAAAGGTAGTATAAAACAGAAGGTCATTGCCTATCAATAATTACTTCAAATAGAAATGGATTAAATTCTCCAATCAAAAGACAGAGTGGTTGAACAGATTTAAACGAAAACAAGATCCAATAATATGCTGCCTACAAGAGACTCGCATAAACTTTAAGAGCACATGCACACTGACAATGAAGGGATAGAAAAAATACTTCATGTAAATAGTAACCAAAAGAAAGCAGGAGTAGTTATGCTTATGTCAGATGAAAGAGACTAAGTCAAAAACTGTCACAGCAGACAAAGAAGGTTATCAAATAATGAGAAAGGGGCCAATTCATCAAGAGGATATAACAACTGTAAATATATATGAACCAAACACTGGGAGCACCTACATATTATAAAGAAAATATTAACAGAACTAAAGGGAGAAATAGATAGCCATACAATAACATTAGAGAACTTAAAACCCCACTTTCCACAATGGACAGATCATCCAGACAAAAACATCAATACAGAAACAGCAGACTTGAATAACACTATAGACCAAATGGATCTAACAGGCATATATAGAACATTCCATCCACCAGCAAGAGAATACACATTCTTTAAGTGCACAGGAAACATTCTTCAGGATAAATCGATCATACATTAGGCAAGAAAACAAGTCTTAACAAATTTAAGAATCCTGGCATCATATCAAGCATCTTTTCTGTCTACGATGGTATGAAACAAAAAATCAATAGCAGGAATAAAATTGGAAAATTCACAAATATGTAGAAAGGAAAGAATATATTCCTGAACAACCAATGGGTCAAAGAAGAAACCAAAAGGGAAATCAAAAAATATCTTAAGACAAATGAAACTGGAAAAACAACATTCCAAAACTTATAGGATGCAGCAAAAACCATTCAAAGAGGGAATGTTATAGCAATAAATGCCCACATTGAGAAAAAAAGAAATATCTCAAATAAACAACCTAACTTCGCACCATAAAAAACATCAAAAAGTAAACAATCTAAGCCCAAAGTTAGAAGAAGGAAAGAAACAACAAAGAGCAGAAATAAATGAAATAGAGACTAGAAAAAAAAAAAAATCAATAAAACTAAGAGTTGGTTTTTTGAAAAGATGAAATTGACAAACTTTAGCTAGACCATTAAGAAAAAAAGAAGATTTAAACAAAATCAGAAATGAAAGAGGACACAACACAACTGATACCACAGAAATACAAAACATCGTAAGAAACTACTATGAACAATTATACAACAGACTGGATAACCTAGAAGAAATGGATAAATTCCTAGAAACATACAATCTACCAAGAGTAAATCATGAAAAAATAGGAAATCTGAACAGACCAATGATCAGCAAGGAGATTAAGTCAATAAGATTAAGTCAATAATCAAAAACTTCCCAACAAAGAAAATCCCAAGATCTGACTGGCTTTATTGGTGAATTCTACTAAGCATTTAGAGTTAACATCATTCCTTCTCAAACGCTTCCAAATAATTAAAGAGAATACTTCCAAACTCATTTTATGAGGCCAGCATTAACCTGATACCAAAGCCAGACAAGGACACTGTAAGAATAGAAAATTATAGGCCAATATCCCTGGTGAACATAAATGCAAAAATCCTCAACAAAATAACTGCAAACCAAATTCAACAGCACATTAAAAGGACCACACACCAATATCCGCTGGGATTTATCCCTAGGATGCAAGGCTGATGGCTCAACATATGCAAACTACTAAGCATGATACATCACATTAACAAAATGAAGAATAGAAATCATATAATCATCAACAGAATCAGAAAAAGCATTTGACAAAAAGTAACATCCTCTCATGATAAAAACTCTCAATAAATTAGGAATAGAAAGAATGTACCCTCAACATAATGAAGGCCATAAATGACAAACTGATAGTTATCATCATACTCAACAGTAAAAAGCTAAAAGCTTTTCCTCTAAGATCAGGAACAAGACAAAGATGCCCACTTTTGGCACTTCCACTCAATATATTAATAGTACTGGAAGTCCTGGACAGAGAAATTAGGCAAGAAAAAGAAATAAAAGGCATCTAAATTGGAGAAGAAGAAGTAAAATTGTCTGTCTGCAGATGACATGATCTTACATATAGAAAACCCTATAGATTCCACCATAAAAAATGTTAGAATTAATAAATGAATTCAGCAAAGTGGCAGGATAAAAACTCTATGTATGAAAATCAGTAGTGTTTGTATACTCTAACAAGAAACTATCAGAAAAATTTTTTAAAACGACATTTTAAATAGTATCAAAAAAATTAAATACATAGAAAAATTTAACTAAGAAGAGAAAAAAATCCGTAAACTGAAAACTATAAAATACTGATGAAATAAAGTGAAGAAGATAACAATAAATGGAATGATATCCCCGCTCATGTATTAGAAGAATTAATATTGTTAAAATGTCCGTAATACCCAAAATGGTCTATAAATTCAATGCAATCCCTACCAAAGTTCAAATGGCATTTTTCACTGAAATAGAAAAAACTACTAAAATTCACATGGAAACATAAAGTTGCTGAACAGCCAAAGCAATCTTTAGCAAAAAGAACAAGGCTGGAAGCATCACGTTACCTGATCCCAAAATATACTATAAAGCTATGGTAATCAAACAGCATGTTGATATATGTGACAGAAAAAATGGATATTAATATGCAGAAGAATGAAATTGGCTGGTTATCTCACATAATATATAAAATATCAACTAATGTATTAAAGACTTAAGCATAAGGATTGAAACTGTAAAACTTCTAGAAGAAAATATAAGGAAAAATCTCCATGACATTGGTCTGGGCAGTGCATTTTTTAATATGATCCCCAAAACACAAGCAATACTACTCAGCAATAGAAAGGAACAGACTATTGATACAAAAAATACTTGGATGAATCTCCAGGGAATTATACTAAATGAAAATAGCTAACATCAAAAGGTTGCATATTGTGTGATTCCATTAATAGAACCCTTCTGAAATAAGAAAATTTTAGAAATGAGGGCAGAAATGAGGTAGGTAGTCATGAGGGATCTTTGTGGTGATAGAGCTATTCATTATCTTGATTATGATGATGAATATACAAACCTTTATGAGAGATAAAATAGTACGAAGCTAAATACACATATGTACACACAAATGAGTACAAGTAAAATAGGCAATCTGAATAAAATCAACTGATTATATCAACATGAATATTCTGCTTATGGTATTGTACTATAATTTTGCAAGATGTTGCCATTGGAGGAAACTGGTAAAAGATACACAGGATCTCCCTACATTACTTCCTACAACTGCACTGAATCTATAATTATCTCGATAAAAATTTCAGTTACAAAAGACTTTTTTTTTAAAGTTTAGCCTAGGAAGTCAGTCTCCCTGGAATTTCAATTTCTTTCAGACTTTGAATTAAATGGTGTGGCTAGTGTCGAGCATAAATGACTTACATTTGGGACATCAACTGCTACCTCCCTCATGGCACTGGGCCTGATGTCATTCATTCCCTGCAAGAAATCATTCAGAGTAATCTTCACCATGCCAGCAACTTTGCTATCAGGGAGGTTAGGCTGTTTCCTCAGGACTCTCCGCATGGCACAGACACCTGCAAAGAGGAAAGTAACACGAGATATATCTTTTACTCTATAAATGTAGACTGAACAATCAATGATAAAAATACAAGCCCCATACATATTATAGCATTTATAATATTTTGTTCTTATGTGAACGTACAGGGGTGAGAGGATAGGTGGGAAAAGAGATGGAAAAATGTGGAGGACATAGGCAAAAATCCAAGTGCTTAGTTTGGGCAATGATAACATGACAAACTGATACTAAATATGAGAATACAGATGTTTTACAAATATAAAATAGGACTTACAAAACACTAGCCATAAAAAAAGATCATAAAGCTTATCAAAATAATTTGTTTAGAAAACTTCTTTTAAGAGAGTAAAATATTAAAATAATAACATGACTTTGCCCCTGTCCTTTTGGTAAATACATTCAAACTAGAATCACAAGGTTTTCGAGTCACTGGGATAATATCTGAAAGGAAGTACTAAGTTGGCAGTTGGAAATATGGCTTTGGAACACAAGAGAGAAGCAGACTTCACAGTTATGTGAACTTTCATAGAGAAACAGAAGCATTGATGCAAGGAAGGTAGACACAAACTCCTCAAAACAGAGGGTATCTTTCACCAGTAAGAAAAAAGTGAGTAATACAAAGACTCAAAAAATAGATCCCCCACTATCTAAAATCTAGAAGTCACTTATTTTAGGCCTATCTTACAAATACCCATTTGGTTTTTCTGCCTTCCAAAATGTTGAAAAACTATTCTTTACTTTTCTGCTTATCTGGAGAGCAGAAGCACTGACTGCCTCTTTTCACAACTATCTTTTGAAGGATGTTTGTACGTAGGAAAATAGAGTGTCTCCCTCCAAAGCAAAGGATAGACATGCTTGCTGCCTATTATAAAAGATTAAGGTTCTATAAATTCAAGGTTCCCCTCCCATAATGCAACTTTGTATGGACTGAGGTGTCAGCCAGTGTTACTCTGTGAAAACTGAAACTTGGGGAACTGGTACAAATGCTGCTACGCTAGCTACTTCAGTTGCTATAATATTCTGTCCTTTTTTTGATTCTTCTGCAAGCACTCATGGAATTTGTTAGTTTGCAAGTAGGGTATAATCTCAGACCCTTCAGTTTGTGACAGAAAAATAAACATTTTTGTTTGCTATGGTTTGAATGTTTTTGTCCCCTCCAAAACTCATGCTGAAACTTAATCCCTGTGTTGCGAGTGTTGGGAGTGTTGGGAGGCAGGGCCTAATGAGAGATGCTTAGGTCGTGAGGGTGGATTCCTCAGGAATGGATTAGTGCTGCTATAAAAAGGGCTTGCGAGAGTGGGCTCACTCTCTCTCTCCTGCTCTTCTGCCATGTGAGGGTACAATATTCCTCCCCTCCAGAGAACAGAGCATTCAAAGTACCATCTTAGATGCAGACACTGAGTTCTAACCTGTCAGCTCCTTGATTCTGCACTTCCCAGCCTCCAGAACTGTGAGAAATAAATTTCTGTTCTTTATAAATTATCCAGTCTGGTATTTTGTTATGGCAGCACAAAACAGATTAAGATAATGTTAAATTAGGTTGTTTTATTGCGCAACATACTTATTAGTTAATAGTGCAGGAGCGTTTAAAAAAAAAAAAAAAAAACTTGAATAATATAGATGGTCCCGACTTAAAATGGTCCAATCTACGATGGTCTGATTTAGGATTTCTCAACTTTACAATGATGCTAAAGTGATACGCATTCAGTAGAAACCATACTTCTCTTGTGATGCTAGGCAGTGGCACCAAACCCCAGCTCCCAGTCAGCCACACCTTTTCAACCTATATTTTCAACTTACAATGGGTTTATCAGGACACAACCCCATCATAATTCGAGGAGCATCTGTATAGTTCTGTATTGTATTAAACAGCATGTTGGTGGCCTGAAAGAATTTAAGCTGTTTCTAAAATATCTAACACAAATGGAAGTAATCGAAAGACCAGAATAACTAATTCTTCCTCATGTCCCAAATGATATTTGGCAATACCTGTCAATATTTCTAATTTGATCCAAATACTTCACTCTTACCTGTACTGAGATAGAAAAACTGAAACAGGTAAAGTGGTATCATAATTTTCCTGCCACATTTGTTATATCACACAAGCATAAAATTTGACAATAAACGACACCAATTATTTTCATTTGAGGAAGGGATTCGGAAAAGGTAGGCAATGTATACTTTTAAAAAGCATATACAATATAATATAAATGTATATTTACAAAACAACAACACTACTATGACTTCTAATACAATCAGAGAATTTGGAGCTGGGCAAAATCTCCACACCTATAAGGATAGCAAGAAAAGAGCAGTAATTCACCAGAGAAGAAAAAAAAAACCAAGACAATAAAGCAGCATGAATTCTTCAAAAGAAAAAGTACAAAGACTAATTCTCTAATGAACACAGCAAACTTAACATATCCAAATAGTAAGTAAACATTCATTTCAATGATGCAATCATTTCCAAAAATATTCTTAGGATTTTTAATTGCTTAATTATAAATCATACATAGAAAATAAGTTAAAGTCTTGCTTTATCACTCATTTTAGTCTCTAGAGAGGAATAAAAAATTCTATTGACTAATTTTAAAATAAACATACAATTAAAAGATGAAAATGGACCATCAGTGAGCATATTCAATCAAGAATTAAAAAATAAAGGTTTTAAGTAAAGGCATTCTGGCCAAGTAAAGAGAGTAGACTACGTATAAGCACTTAATTTTGCTCCCTGTAATAAATCATACCCGTAACTATGACTATATACTGAGTCCCACACCTCCCCCTAGTAAAGCATCAAATCTGGAGGTGATCTTAGGGACTTACAACACATGCAGATAAATATAAATGGATAATTATTAAATAACAAAAATAATGTTTTCGGGGTAAAAAGAAACAAAGTATTCTCAAGTATTTGCACTGTTCTCGTACTAGTCTCTAATAAGCCAAGCAGACATACTGTAATATGTACGTAATCACTAAAAGACCAGTTAAAGTGTATAACTAAAAAGATAATGGGATGAGGATGAAATAATACTTTCCTATTCGAAAAGAAGTCTAGAAAAGAGGGGAAAAAACAGAACAAATAAAAAGTAGTATATTAAACCTAAGTATTTTAAGATATTACCCTAACATAAATGTATTAAATACTTGAATTAAAAGAATGACAATTATCAGATGTATTTTTTAAAAAACCCAAATGTATGTTGCTTATAAGAGATGTATCTGAAATATAAGAATATAGAAAGGTTGAAAGTAAAAGAATAGAGAAAGGAATACCATACAAGGAGGAGGATAATAGTACACCTATTATCTACTATCAAATAGGCTTTAAGCAAGAGGTATCACCAGACATTCAGGATAATAAAAGGGTCAATCTACCAAGATCACAAAAATTCTAAATTAACAGATGCCTAATAACAAAATCTCAAAATATATAAAACAAAATTAACTAAAATGAGAAATAGACAAATCTACAACCTTAACTTGCAGATTTTAACACACTTGCCTTAGCAACCAAAAAAAGACACAGAAGGTATGAAAAACAAATTTAATTCATTTATCTTAATTAGCATATATAAAAAACAATACCCCAAATAGTAAAATATCTATGTTTTCAAGTGTATCTGGAAAATGTACGAAAACCGACCACATGCTGGGACGCAAACCAACTCTCCACATAATTTAAGGACTGAAATCATAAAGTGTAATCCTTTGACCACAGGAGAATGAGTAACAAAATCAGTAACAAAAAGGTACCCCAAAATACACAAATATTTGTAAACTAGTCAGTCTGTTTCTAAATAACTCATGCTTCAAAAAATTCATAATGAAAACAGTGAATTTTGTTAACAGAATAATGATAAAAATGTAACAAAAATCTGTAGGTTACTGCTAAAGCTATACTTAGAGGGATACTAACAAGCATAATGTACATGTTAGAAAAGAAAAAAGACTGAAGATCAATGAGGTACTCATCCTAAGAAATTAGAAAAATAAGAAAATAAACCAAAAAAAAGAGCGAAATAATGAAGACAATGGAAATTAATGAAACAGAAAACAAATGCACAATAAAAAAAAAAAAAAATCACTAAAGCCAAAGGTTGGATCTCTGAAAATGTGAGAAGAGACAACACCAATATCAGGAATGAAAAAGTAGACATCATTACAAAACCTACACCCATAAAAAGACAAGAGGATACTTGAAATAACCTTATACCAAATAATTTGAAAATTTAGATGAACAAATTTCTAGAGGGAAAAGTTTACCAAAACTAACACACAAACAAAAGAAGTACACAATCTGAATATTGCAATAGATATGAAAGAAATTAAATCTTGTAAGTAAAACCTCTCCCACAAAAACAATTCCAAGCACAGACAACTTCACAGATAAATGCCACCAAATACTCAAGGATGAATATAACACTAAGCTTATAAAAACTGCTCCAAAGAAAAAAAGAAGCCAGAATAATTCCCAACTTGATTCATCGAGCTTGCATAATCCTGTTCCCCAAGTCTAAAAAATATTACAAGAAAAGAAATATTCTAAACAAAACATCAGCAAAAATATCAATAAATAAAAGAGGATTATACATCACAACAAGGTAGCTATATTCCAAGAAGTAAGGCTCATGTAACATTTGAAAATCAATCAACACCATTTTCCACATTAGTAGAATAAAAATCACATGTAGGAATAGATGGAAACTTCTTTATAAGATTATCTACAAGCACTCACACATAAAGCAAATATCATTCTTAATAATAATATTAAATATATGAAACTTTCGCCCCTAAATCAAGAATGAGATAAGGATAAGTATTGTTACCACTTCTATTAAATACTATGTTAGAGGTCCTATTCAGTACAATAATCGAGAAAAAAAAATAAGTGTACAGTCAAAAGGAATGAAATCAAATTGTCATTATCTGCCATCTACATATATAGAAAATTATAACATGACTGCACACACAGAAAACTCAAAAAATCTATATACAAATTATTAAAATTAATAAGTCCATTTAACAAAGTAGGCAAACACAAAGTCAATACACAAAAACTCACTTTTTCTAGATACAGTCATGCATCACTAATGACAGGAATACATTTAATGATGGGAATACGTTCTGAGAAATGTATGTTTGGCAATTTTGTCATTGGGGGAACATTACAGAATGTACTTACACAAATTTTGATGGTATAGCCTACTATACATCTAGGCTATATAGTGTAGCCTATTGCCCCTAGGCACTTGTACAGCATGTTACTATCCTCAATAATGTAAGCAACTGTAACACAATGACACGTATTTGTGTATCTAAACACAGAAAAGGTACAGTAAAAACATGGTATAAAAGATGAAAAATGATATACCTATTTCAGGCACCTCCCATAAATGAAGCTTGGAGAACTGGAAGTTGCTCTCCATGAGTCAGTGAACAAGTGGCAAGTGAATGTGAAGACCTAGGACATTACTATGCACTACTGTAGACTTTATAAACACTGTACACTTAGGTTACGCTAAATTTATGAAAAAATAAAGTAATTGTGCTACGATGTTACAACAGCCACATCACTAGGTGACAGGAATTTTTCAACTCCATTATAATCTTATGAGGTTACCATCATATATGCAATTTGTCCTTGACTGAAACCTTGTTAAGGTAGCACATGATTATAGTAGCAAAAATAATTATTAAAATGTAAGTGAAATTGTTTAAAATACCACTCATAACTGCATTCAAAAAACCAAAATATCTAAGAATAATCAACATTAAGCAACACTTCATACAAAACTTCTTGAGCATATAACATTTCTTGAGAGAAATTAAAGACCTTCATCACATATAATGTTTGTGTCAAAATTTCACATTTACCCCATAAATAAGTATAACTACGTATCCATAAAAATTAAAAATAGGCCAGGCGCAGTGGCTCACACCTGTAATCCTAGCACTCTGGGAGGCCGACGTGGGTGGATTGTTTGAGGTCAGGAGTTCGAGACCAGCCTGAGCAAGAGCAAGACCCCGTCTCTACTAAAAAACAGAAAGAAATGAGCTGAACAACTAAAAAATACATATATAAAAAATTAGCCGGGCATGGTGGCGCATGCCTGTAGTCCCAGCTACTCGGGAGGCTGAGGCAGGAGGATCGCTTGAGCCCAGGAGTTTGAGGTTGCTGTGAGCTAGGCTGACGCCACGGCACTCTAGCCCGGGTAACAGAGCAAGACTCTGTCTCAAAAAAAAAACATACATACATACATACATAAATAAATAAAAATAAAAAAATTTTTTAAAAAGACCTGAAATAAAAAGAAGAGATCTACCATGTTCATAGACTGCAAGATGTTTATTTTCATTTCTCCCCAAATTGGTCAAAAGGCTTAATAATTCCAATGAAAATCCAAGCTGGTTACTGGGGGGAAGGTGGGGACTTGACAAACTGATTTTTAAATGTCTATGGAAATGCAAGAAGCCAAGAAAAGACAAGACACAATCTTGCTAAAGAATAAAGGAGCACTTACGCTCAAAAAATAAGACTTTTTGTAAGCCTGAAATGATTAAAGACATTTCAGTATTTTGAACAAGGATAAACAGACCAATGAAGCAGAACAGAGAACACAGAACAAACCCGAACTCCTGATTTATGACAATGGTAACACTGGAGCAAGGTAATTTCAACCACTGGTGCTGGTTATCAACTGAATATCTATAAATATATGGAAAAAATGTAATCAATTAAAGATAGCAATGTAAAAGACAATAAAACATCTTAAAGATAACGTAAGAGAAAATATTCATGATAGTAGATTTGACCAAGACTTCTTTAACAACATACAAAATCACTAGCCAGAAAGGAAAAGATTAATGAACTGGACTCGTTATATTAATATGTATTATAATAAATACATAATCACAAACTTCTGTTTCTCAAAGACACTATGAAGAGAGAAAAAACACAAGCCACAGAGCAGATAATATTTAAAATATGTATATCTAACCAAAGGCCTCACAACAAAACTATATTAAGAACTCCTACACATCAATATATTTTTAAAAGTAACACTATAGAAAAATTGAATAGATACTTGAACAGACACATCACAAAGAAGGATATCTAAATGGTCATTTAATATATGAAAAGGTACTCAATCTCAGTCATCAGGGAACTAAAACCACAATGAAATACTGTTATAAACTTATCAAAAGTTGGCAAGGATAAGAAGAAATTGGAATTTTCACACACTAATGGTCAAAGAGTCAATTGGCAAGATCACCACAGAAAACTTTTCGGCAGTATTTACTAAAAAAAAAAAACAAAAACTCCTATAATCTACTAATTCTACTTCTAGATATATAGCAAACAGAAATGCACATATTTGTGTGCCAAAATGCATGTGCAAGAATGTTCATGATACCATTATTCCTAATATCTATATAATACAATGGAATACAGCAATAAAAATGAATGGCTGCTACATAGAATAAAATGATGAAACTCTCAAACCACATTATAAATCAAAGAAGAGAGCACAAACCAGGCAAAACTGACCTGTGGTGTTAGAAGCCAGGAGAGTGGTTGAGTTTTAGGTTGAAGTCAGGGGTAGTGGCTGGGAGAGGGTCTGAGGGAGGTTCCAGAGAGCTAGTAATGCTCTGTATCTTGATCTGAGTGGTTATTACATGAGTGTGTTCATTCTAGAAAATGCATGGATCTTTTAGCTTATGTACTTTATGTGTGTGTGTGTGTGTGTGTGTATATATATATATATATATATATATATATATATATAATACTTCAAGAAAGAAATTTATAAAAAACAGAATATGTAAAAAGTGAGATGAAAGGGAAATAAACTATAAACAAAGCCACAACATAGAAGCTGGTTTAAGTAACACTGAGATATGGTAGTTTTAGAAATTATAAACCAAAGTTTAAAATGAAATATTATTTTTCCTCAAATCTAAGTATCCATATGTATACAATGAAGTTTTTTATCCCTTAGTATTTTATAACTAAAATATGAAAATATTAGTTTTTATTTAGAGTACTTTCTAGTCAGAATAATTAAAACCATGATAATCTAGAAAAAGGGGCCCATAAAAAAGGTTTTGAGAATTGTCTACATACAAACTCTGATTAGGCTTGGAATCACTACAGGACATACTTACTAAGTTAACTAGTGTGTAAAATATATTTGTATGCAAAATACGGACTATATGATTTACAGTCCTCACAAAGAGTTTTCATTTGCCAGAATACTTTATACAAATGTTCGGTATAAGAGGTGGGGTGAGTAAAGGAGAAAAACAAAAACGAAATCGGAAGAGAAAAAAGCATTCTTTACATGCTATTATTTTGAAAATATTTTTATAGAACAATTCTCAATAAGTGAACCACTATATATGTATTCCTTGTCATTCAGTTACAACTGCTATTAAGGCACAGCAATTATTAAAGTAAAGTATTATTATATCATGAAGCCACTGAGACAGTATATTCATTGACCACAGGTTACTCTTTCATTGGCACTCTTCTTAATATTAATTCATCTATGCATTCACTCATTCACTGAGAATCTTCTAGACATAACTAATTTATTCAATAAATACACTGAACTCTTATGTGTCAGGGTACACAAGAAGGGAGATCAATCACTCACAGCACTACCAACATAATAAGGCACACATGTAATAATGGGTAATTATTAAAAACTGTGCCAAGTACTGTGACATGGAAAGAACAAAGTGGCACAAAAACACATGTCAGGGACATCTAACTCAGTTTAACAGCACAGACCTAGACAACCCTCACAGAAATCATTTAGTATATTCTTCTATTTCACAAATGAAGAAAGACCAAAACATGTGTCTAAGTTCAAGTAGTTAGATCTAAAAAATGAGTTGATGTTAACCTGAAAAAATGGGAACTGAGGCCAAAGAGGCAGCAGAGTATTCCAGGTAGAGAGAACAGCATATAAAAGGCCTAGGGGCAAGAATAAGCAGAACACTTTAGGCATTATGCGGCCCTGTAGAAAACAGACAAAATCTCTGTCCTCAAAGGGTTCTTATATATGAAAGAACATGTTTTAAATAAACCTAAATCCAGCTCTATCAATTGTCTGTAGATATGTGATAAGATAAAGTATAGCAGATTGTCAGGAAGGGGGAAAGAACAATATAGAAGTTTACTGATTTGCAAAAGCTATAAAAATGTAACAAGGGATCCTGGAGATTCCTACCGCAGGCCTTAACATTCTTTCCCACTCTGGAGCACTATGATTCTAGACTCTAAATATTTTATATAATAAATGCTATTCTTGTTAAATGTATTATCAGAGCTTACAGAAATTAAAGATCCCTGGAGCTATCATATTAATGCAACCAATCCTCTATAGCTCTATCCACTAGCTCAAGTACAAGATTAAATAAAACTTTGCTCCTTTGGCCATCAGTTACTTCATTAACTAAATGGAAGACTAAAATATATCTTGTCTAATTATTTAAGTTTAAATAACTTAAAATTCTATGATGCTAAGTTTAAATTATTGGCCATCAACCATTCCTAATGTCATATAGCAATCTATGCCAAGAGATTAAATTTTTAAAAATATGTATATTTTTAGAAACCAGAAGACAATTGACTAGAGGAGCAAATGGACACATATACATCACTGATAAATAGAGCAAACAATCTATATTTCCTTTTCTGAGTTTGAACTTAATTTTTTAAAATGTAAACAAACAGAAGCAATATTTCTATGTTCTTAAGAAACGTAACTTGGAAAAAAACAGGTGTGGCTAAACAACAGATGTTGTCATTTTGTTTTCATTATTGTAGTTTCCAATGCTCTTAAAATTTTTGAGAATGGAAAACAAGATACAAGGAAGGGAAGAAAAGGCAAAATGCCTAAGGCAAGACTAATGTCAACACATTCTTTCCAGTGTATGACTCCTTCCACCTCAACCTCCATATCAATATCCATATATAACCATTTCTGGACAAGAGCAATTATTCTGAACTCATGCTCTTCAAAACCATCTGCTCCAGATGCAATCAACAAACATCATCTCACCCCATGCATATGGGATCCTGTTACAATTTTATACTCAATGCTTGCTAAATCATGGGTTATTTTTAAGAATGCAATTAAGTTCCTTCACTAGATAGTAACAAACAATAAACTTAAACTGATCACAGGAGTAATAACACCTTTTAGATTATCTATAGAAACTTAATTATATGAAGAAGTAACATGAAACATAGGCATCTGGATCTCATATCTGAATTCTAAAAACTGAGCATAAAATTTCCTAATGATATACTCATGCATATGAAGACAGAAAGCAAGTATAACAAAAATCTAAGTCTCTCTTTTTAAAATATACTTTCCTCAAAATACCAGAACCAGAAAATTGGTTTTATCTGGAGTCTTCACTCTCTCTCAACTCTGTATTAAGTACAGACAAGGTGATGAGTGTCACTTGCTATATTACTAGGAGAGTTCCATTTCTCACTGCTCATTAATAGAAAAGAAAGCAAAAACAGAATACTCTCAAAGAGTGTATTGTGGTTCTCACTTTATTTATATTACAAGTGACTGCTGTAACTTAAACTGATCACAGTTTATTCTGAACCTCTTATCACTTTCAAAAGTTGCTTTTAAAAGTAATGGCACCATGGAAGGCACACTGGTCTCCAGACTGAATCTTGGGCCAAGGCTTACACCTCACTAACTGCTTGAATTTACGTATATCCCATAGTCTCTCTTCATCTGTGAAATAAGGGAATGTACTAAACTATCTCTGAAAGGGTATTCTAGTTCTAAAACAATCACTTCACTAGTCTCAGGTTTCAACAAACTTCCCTAAAGATATAGCTTTTAGTTTCAAATTTTTAATATCAAATTATTTAGCTGTCTGGCTTAGCAACCTTACTATAATACCCAGTTCAATAAAAAAGAAAAGTTGATCAGAGCATAATTCTTGTGCTAAGAGAGGTTGGAGATCCACAGTTGGGTGGACTAAGGCAGGGCCCAGGTAATAGGAGAGGAACCAGGAAAATAATGAAGTTGGATCTGGTCTTCACCTGGTGGAGGAGGCAGGGGTAGCAAAAGGAGAGGGAGGACCAACTATATTTATCCTTTTTTTTATGGAAGGTACAAAAACTCTAAATAACAGCACACCATTAAAACTGAAAAAGTAATTGCCAATCACTATCTCTGCTCCTTCAACTCTGAATCACCACTCAATTTATTGTAATCTAGCAAGCTAGGTACAAGACTCTTCTAGGGCTCTCCTGACCTCACAGATAGGAAACTATCCACTTTACGTCACTGGGGTCTTTAATACTATTGATCCTAGCTTGATTACCTGTGTGATTTTGGGTAAGTTCCTTAACTTCCTGACATAACTTTCTCCAACTATAAAATAAAGATAACCTCATAGTGTTGTTGTGAGGAAGACATGCATTTATATATGTAAGGTGCTTCAAACGATGGCTAACACATTACAAGTATTAAATGAGTGAATTAGTGTTAACTAATACTACATTATTTCCTCCCTGAAAAGTTTCCCTCATTTCATTTGAGTCACCACTTTCTTTGGGTTCTCTTCCCACCTCTCTAGCCATTCCTCAGTCTCCTATCCCAGATCTTTTTTAACAACCCAACAACCTTTGAATGGTAGTGATACCCAAGATCCCTCTACTCTCTTCATTAGCATTCTGAACCTCCCTGATCATTCATGTAATATCCAACACCTAGTATTGTAATTCCCTGCATCTTGAGCTCCATGAGGAGAGAGCCCACATCTGTCTTATCCACTGAGGCAGCCCCAGCACCTACTGTAGTACCTGGCTCAATAAATGAATGAATGAACTCTACTCACTCTCTCTTAGTGATTTCATTCATTTCTATAGCTTCAGCCATCATGTAACTGCTGATGACTCCCAAGTCGGTATCTCTAACCCAGACCTGTCCTTATGTCAAAAACCTGTAATTCAAAGTCCTACAAGCTAGAAAATGTAAAGAATAAAGAGAAATGAGAGGCCGAGGGGAAGAGCAGGGACGAAAAACGTATTTCAATAGTACAGACGAGCTGATGACGGTCTGAACTATAGCAGAAGCAATAAAAGTAGTTAATTTTTTTTTAATTTTTAAGAGGTCAAATTTTGAATAAATTTGAAAATAGAGCTGACGGGATTTGATAAAAAGTAAAAGAAAAAGGAATGAAGAATAACTCTTAGAAATAACTTTTATTCAGATAGACTAGTTTTACTTTTGTGATTATTTTAATTAGAAAGAAAACCTTTCCTCAAGTTTTATAGTCTTGGCAAAACCACTCAGAAAATTTTCCACTAGCAATGTAAATGGTATATGTCATTTAGAGTTTAAACAGAATCAAAACTACCACCTGTTTTTCTGAAATAAACCATTCAGCTCCAGTCACTTCAAATGAGTAACAATAGTAATACCCACTTCGCTAACAAAAAAAAAAAAAAATCCCTCTCTTGCCAGGCATGGTGGTTCATGCCTATAAGCCCAGCACTTGGGGAGACCAAGGCAACAAGGCAGGAAGACTGCTTGAGCCATAAGGTCAAGACCAGCCTGGGCAACATAGTGAGACCCTGTCTCTATAAAAAATTTAAAAATTAGCCAGGCATGGTGGTGTGTGCCTCTAGTCCTAGCTACACAGGAGGCTGAGGTGGGAGGATCACTTGAGCCCAGGAGTTTGAGGTTGCAGTAACCTAGTGTTTGTGCCACTGCTCTTCAGCCTGGGTGACAGAGCAAGACTCTGTCTC
>NW_012148875.1:2399885-2415500 GCF_000956105.1 Propithecus coquereli | reverse complement strand
AAAATTTTAATTTTAACAAAAAATGGCATTGGCAGAATTCAAAAAATGATAAAAAAGTTAGAGAACCTCTCATAAGAGCTACACTATTATGTACATGGCAGATGCTCCATTAATTCCTGTAAAAATAAGCTAGTGGGGAGTAGAAGGGAAGACTAATGAGCCGTAAATATCTCAGAACTCTGGACAAAACAGATAAAATTTTCCATCTCAAAAAAAGTTACAGTAATTAGATTCAGAATTGTTACTAGACCTATTTAAAGTGATATAATGACAAAAATCATTATTTAAATAAGAGTTTTAATTATTCCTGCTCTGTGATGCTATCTTATCAGGGACCAAGAATTTGCCATGAACATGTTGAAATGATGTGTAATCAACAAGGATGCTAAAGATAAATTCTTAGAGATGTGAAGCAAATACTTCCTTTCACTGTAAACAAAATGACTCAGTCCACTTCTTGAAGAAATCAAGCTCTATTTATATTCACTCTCCTGAAATGGCACAGGCAGCCTTAGAAGGATAAGTTTATAATAAATCCCTATATTTGGAAAACATTGTTGCTAAGCATCTTCTAACATTCAACAGAGTTTATATAATTCATGTCACTGCTACATAATTAACATTTCATGTTTTTCCAAAAAAGTGCAGTATGCTTATCTATGTTATTAATTTAAAACATTATAAATTTTGAGAGAATTAATAAAAGGTGATGCAACTAATTAATTAGAAAGGCAGCCTAATCCCAGGAGGAATACAAACATAGACATTAAATGTCAGGATGTGTTAGAGTCAAGCTTGTAAACAACTTGTCTGCTTGAGATAAAACATTTCAAAATACAGCTGCTCTTTGCTTAAAAAGGTGAACTATAAAACATTAGGTCTTTGAATAAGTCATGACATATCAAACCACACTCTAGCTCAAAAATTAAAAAGAAAACATAACATTTGAAAATAAGATTCACGCCCAGTCATCAACATTAAACGTATCTGCTCAGATAATAGGAGATTCAAGTGTTGAAAGCAACACTAACTACTGTACTATTTCCAACTTTCATATTCATTATGGGAATAAAGTTAAAAGATATGGAAAATATTTAATAACACTTGACTAAAAGATTAGAAAAGTTTAGACTAAGCGCACTCCAAAAGATATAGTATCACTCTTGCAAACTATGGAATAAACTGTAACTTTCTATCCTCTGGAAAAGAATACACAATCTACATATACACTACAAGGATTCAGTATTATTAAATAATATCCCACAAACAATAACCTTTGGATTACAAAAATAATTAGAAAGCATAGTTCACTATATTTTATGAAATTTTCGATCATTTCAATTCATGCTATTACTAGATATTCATGCATGTTTTGTTTAAAAGGGCAGAGCTTCCTCCACTACACGGCAGTCCAGGAAGAGGGAAAACCATCAGAGACACAACACACAAAACGCACAATGAATACACAATGAATACACAGGTCCACAAATCATAAGCAAGCAAATGTTTAGGAAAAACACATGTCTGGGTTCTTATTTGTATTCTTAATTGTTAATTCTTAACTGTTTCCTTACTTGTGGTTTTTCTATCTTTCAGAATTATTTGCCTTTTTAAGTTTATTCAGAACCATTATACATAACTTGCAAGACAAATTTGGACATTGATTTTCCCGAGTGAGACGGTTAGATGACGTACTTTTGAATAGTACATTACTATAACATAAAAACTCTGGGAAGAAACTCAACACTATTAGAGGTAGTCAAAGAATTACATTACCTAAATTTAATCCAGTTATTTAAATAAGTTACAGAGAATCTTCAAAAACTGGGTAGTTAGATGGCCTAAATCACTGATTCCAAAGTGTAGTACTTGGACCAGCAACATTGGCATCCCCTGCAAGCTTGTTAGAAATGCAAATTCTTGGGCCCCACCTATACCTACTGAATCAGAATACAGCCCAGAACTGTGTTTTAACAAGCTCTACAAGTGATTTCTAACACTAACACTCTCCACTTCTAAGCTGGAGAACCACGCACCTAAATCAATGACTCAAATGCCTACTCACAGGCAAGTACAAGACCGGCTACTTCAAAAATCACTTGGGAAACATTATACATCCAGATTCCAGTTCCCCACTTCCCTTAACCAATTAAGTTATCAGGTGGAAATGTGTGAGCCTGAGTGTGCGAGCATGAGAAAAAAATGTGTGTATGTGTGTGCATATAGCTTCCCAAGTGAGTCTGAGGCATAATGATGTTTAAAAACCAATGCTCTAGGTCAATGGCTCTCAAGGTGTCCCCATACCAGCAGCAGCAGCAGCAGCAGCATTACTCCAGAACTTGTTTGAATTCTCAGGCATCGGCTCAGACCTACTAAATCAGACACTGTGGGGGTGGGGCCCAGCAATCTGGTTTAGTAAGTTCTACAGATTTATCATGTGATTCTGACACATGATAAAGTTTCAGAATCCCTGTTGAGTGATCAGTCCTGAACTAAGAACATTTGAATAAATTTTAATTCCATGGGGGAGAATAAATAATAGAGACAGAATTAACTTACATACCCTTCTCCATCTCCTAAAGATGGGAGTCTCTTATCATCCAAACCGACAAATCTGGTTAAGGTGCCTTAACTACTCAGACATGCCAGTGGCCTTTCATAAGCACTCCACTTAAGCACAGCACAACTAGTAAACAATAAAAATGCCTCCTGAAAAGCATTTGTTTTAAACAAAATTAGTTAAAGTCCACAGTGAAAGCCAAAGCCAAGAAATCTGTCAGTAGGAAGGCAAAAATGGACTGGAAATGTTAAAAACAGTGGCAGCATTTATTTAATACAGCCTCACCGTCCTATATTTTTGAGGATTACATAGCACTTATAACTTGTTCTTTGCTACTTATAAAGGTAGGAATAACCAGAGTTCCTTCCTAAGCACAAAGCAGAAATTTCCAAGGGTATGGGGGGGAGGGGGAGATGAATCCCAATAGGTGTTTAGAAACAAAACTAACCTCAACTCCGAGGTTAATAAACATTTTTCACCTCTACCAAGGGTGAGGGGTAGTAATTACATCTCCCAGCTTTCACATATATTTCTCAGATTATCCTTCAATTCAATGACAAAATACTTATCGAGCACCTATAATTGTACCACAAGTCATTAATATTGCCTCCAAAGATTAAGATACCACCATGACTCTTTCTTAAAAAAACAATAATTCTAACTTTATGAGTAAATCTAAGGTCAGTGTAATGATTGTGACTGCTTCCATTTGCCCAAGGAAACTAAGCATGTTTTAAAAAAAAAAAAAAAGTATGAGTCCAAACTTGCCTAGGTATTTATTTTAAAAGACTGAGAGCCACTCAAATTATCCCCTAATAATTCCTCTAAATTTAGGTGGGATGCAACATTAAATGTTCAATTCTTTTATTTAAAACTAAAAGAGTAACTCAAATTTACCATATGGAATAAATTTTTTTCTTATGTTCAATGCACACATAATATATGGGTATGCCAATGTATGTTCAATAAGTTGGATATACCTATGTCCATTCTATAGCACTTAGAGTGTAACTGTATTGTTTTAAATGCTCACAGATTCACAGTTGTGTTAGCTTTCTTCTAAGTCACACTATTAACCAAGTTTATAGTTTACTCAAATTCAAGTTGTTGGTCAAAAATTATAATACAAAGGATCAATGAAACAAAAAGTTGGTTCTCTAAAATGATAAACAGAACATACAGAACATGAGCTAGATTAACCAGTAATAGAAAAGAAAGGATTCAAATAACCTCAATCAGAGATGAAAAAGATAGGCCAGGTGTGGTGGCACACGCCTGTAATTCTAGCACTTTGGGAGGCCAAGGCAGGAGGATCACTTGAAGACAGGAGTTCGAGATCCGCCTGAGCAAGAGTGAGACCTCCTATCTATAAAAGTAGAAAAACTAGCCTGGCTTGAGCCCAAGAGTTTGAGGTTGCAGTCAGCTATGATGAGGCCACTGCACTCCAGCCTGGGCCACGGAGAGAGAGACCCTGTCCCTCCCCGGAAGGAAGGAAGGAAGGAAGGAAGGAAGGAAAGAAAAAGCGAGTTTTTTCAAATTGTTGCAAATCTCCAAAAAATTCTGTATTATTTTTTGTTGCTGTATTGTTACTTTTGATTGTGGTTTTTTTTCCCCGAATATTTTCAATCCATAGTTGGTTGAATCCACAGATACAGAGGGTCAACTGTAAATGCTTTAACAGTGGCTTTCTTTAGGAAGTCGGATTGAAAGTGATTCTTATTTCTTATTTATAGTTTTCTGAATCATCTAGGTTTTTTCAATAGATATATATTTTATGATTAGAAAGAATAAAGCTATTTCCATTAAGAAATAAGTGAAATATAAACTATCAGTATATACACTGAAGTCCATCAATATAGACTCACTATAGGAAATCACATTCACCTGCTTCATTACACAAGGCTTTCAAGTCTGCTCCAACATATCCATGAGCACTATTTGCCAGCTGTAGCAGTTCAGCTTCAGTGAGCAAATGGGGTACCCTTCGAAGCAGTTTCTGGAGAATATCTAGCCGGTCCTGAGCATTAGGAATGCCAATCTCAATCTCTTTATCAAATCGTCCAGGTCTTCGGAGTGCAGGATCCAAAGCATGAGGGCGATTTGTGGCCCCAAGGACCAACACTTGTCCTTCACTTCCTTCCTAACAAAATAAAATGAAAATACATTACATATTTTTCTAAAAGATTTAAAAAAAAGGGGGAGAGTAGGCTGACACTGACTATATAGACAAGGATGAATCTAACTGTCCAGGATACTAAATCCTATCCCTTACACTTTTATTACCCATTTATTACTTTTATTACACATTTTTCAAAGCTCAGCCTAACCACTTCCTCCCCTAGAAAGCTTTCTAATACTTACCTCTCCATCTACTATAAGTGACATTTCTCTTAGCAGATCACCTAAACTATACCATTCTCATAAACAACCTATAATAGTCTACCATATAGTTGTTTCTGTTTAGTTGTTTTAAATAGTCCTTTTCCCTTACTTAGAAGATTATGACCTACATACAGAACAAGACTCTAAGTTGCCTAAGAATTCTTCCTCACATACTATTTTCTTTTTTATTCTGATACATTTTTAAGTTCCTGAAAAGACAGCCAACAATATAACCAATATCCAAGTATCAACCATTCTTGAATACATACGGATTTTTACTCTCTGAAAATGAAATTAGGAACAACAAATAATAAAGAACTATGATCATGATCAGCCACCCACAGAAATTATCCAATGTTTTATTCAGGTGACCCAAGTGTAATCTCAGAGACAGGCATAACTGGAATGTGATTTACATAAAAAAATTCAAACCTAATAAATTATATTGAATGTGCCAACAGAAAATGCATGAACTACAGTGAATCTATGAATTACGAGTTTAGAAGCACAAATACAGGCCCTTAAATATTTTCAGACTAAAACGTCAGTGTCACATGCTTCCTGTCCTGCCCAAAGCCAAGAACACCAATCCACAAGAGACGTATTCCAGACGCAAAGAGGCAACTGACAGTGATCGATACACTTCAACATTGAGCCTGCCACCTGATTTCCTACTCAACAAGAACCCTTCTGATTATAATACTGCTTTATTATATTATAGATACAGAATATATCTACCTTCAAGGTAAAAATATAGTCATCCATAAATATAATATTTGGTCCACTTAATAGTTACATTTCTTATTGTATTATAAATGGACAAACTGGCATCCCAATTTACACATCAGTCTCTTGCGAATGTTGTTATCATGGGTCAGTCCTCAGAGCTCCATCACCTCCAACATACTAACAACATGAAATTCTCCAACTTTATAAGCTGAGAACCAAGCCTGGGACATGACAATCACACTTTGGTACTGCCCCAGGACTGAGAACTAGGTGGTCATCCAGCCTCCACCAGGTGACAACCTTTCTCCTGTAGACCCTTAAAAGTATCAACACGTTAGTAAATAACAGACTTAATAACAAACCTTCATATTATTTTCACATATTCAATTTCTACCACTAGACAGTAAAACCCAAAAAATTCTAATTGTCCAGTTTTTTAACATGCACAAAGGGGCTTAGGACTATACAATTTCTAAAATTTCTAAAATTTCCTTTGGTTCTAACATATTATGCTTCTAATAACCTTTAGTTATTTACAATCCAGGAAAAAAATGTATTTTTTTAGTTAATGGATGTCAAGAGTCTGAGAGGATTTTTTTTTATTGCTATTCTCTATATTAGTCCTATGTATCTTCCTCTCATAATTAGCATACAGTTTTTTTATTAATACAAGAATGTATACCTATCATAGAATCTGGTAATATGAGTAAATTCTTTTTAAACGTTCTACACATTTTCCATTATTCTCATCTGCTTTCCTTCAAATTGCCTAGCACAAAGCCTTGAATCAACTTTTACATGAGTAGTAAGACTCACAAATCAAATTTCTTAATGAAATCACTGAAAATTTAACCACTGAATCTTCCTTAGTGATCTTCACTTCAAGTTTTTAAGTTAATAGTATTTATCACAAAAGAAATCTATCACAATACATTATTTTACATGCCATAAAAAACATGCCAGGTTATGATGCTGTCCTAGCCGTTACAAAATACTAAAGAATCTACTGAAGCTAATTATTTCATGGGTCTTTCCTCTAGTTGCTATGGCTAATATTTCTCCTTTTTCCTAGAAGACCCAAAGACTCAGAAACATTCAATAGTTTTGGATTCTACATATATTAATATATTAATAAGAATCAACTAGCTGGGCATGGTGGCTCACACCTGTAATCCCAACACTTAGGGAGGGCTAAGGTGGGAGGATGGCTTGAGGCCAGGAATTCAGGACCAGCCTAAGCAACATAGTGAAGCCCCAGCTCTACAAAATAGAAAAAAAATTAGCCAGGCGTGGTGGTGTGCACCTGTAGTTCCAGCTACTCTGGAGGCTGAGGCAGGAGGATCCCTTGAGCCTAGGAGTTAGGGGTTGCAGTGAGCTATGATGATGCCACTGCACTCTAGCCTGGGCAACAGAGCAAGACTCTGTCTTTGGGGGGAAAAAAAAAAAATTCCACCCCTTCAACCCTTTCCCACACAGAATCAATACTATTGCTCTACTTACTGAACCAATGCCATCCATCAGTGTTAAGAGTGAAGCTACAACTCTTTTTTCCACCTCATTCTGAGCTCCCTCTCTTTTAGGGCAAAGTGCATCCAGCTCATCAATAAAAATAATTGATGGGTGCCTAAAAGCAAACAAAATGAAATCCCTAATTTACATTTAGTTTTAAATTACATTTAGTTTCAATTTTTTAACTGAAATGCAACATACCAAATTTAGGATTTACTTAATAATATTACAAAAGGCATTAGAATGTTAAGCTAAAAAACCTTAGATTAATTCTAGCCCAAATTATTAACTTCTCAACCTCACATTCTAGTTTATCTGCCCTCAATTAAAAGGCAGAGTATTTAGAAGAGTCTATTGCTCACGAGATGAAATGCCATGCCCTGGCAGAACTTTCCCACTAATGCCCACTAAATAGTTATGACTGGGTGAATTCAGAAACTGAGGCCAAAAATATTGTCCCTTGGGACAGGTTTAAAGTCCAAAGGACATAAACTAGAAATGTTTTCTTAACCTATTTTAAAAAAGATTCAAGATGATCAATTCTCTCATAAAAAGATGTGAATTCTCTTAGAAATGAAAACTTCAACTGCCATAAACAAAATAACAATAAAAACATACTAAAACAGTAAGGTATACCACTGGTTCTCAAATTTTCAGTACAGTACTAGAACTACAAACTACTTATTTTATCTACTATCACTGGGGGAGGGGGGTGGGAATCTTTAAAAATGACAGTTCTTTTGATAAAAGAGCAGTAATCATGATGCTAAATACCAAAACAATGGTAGAGACATGGCTGTATTATGAATAATATTACATTAGACCAAGTTATGGATCATACTCTAATACCCATTACAATGTAACAGTGTAGTCTAAACTCAGTAATAATCAATAATAGTTTTTAATGATCAAAAGATTTGTCTCATTGAAGCAAAGTTTAATATAAAAAAATTTAAGCATAAAGGGCTATGACAATACAATCTACTAGGGGAACTAAATATACTGGATATGCCTAAATACCCTAAAGAAACAAAGTCATAGACTTACATGCTCGAGCAAGGTCACATGGCTTATCAAACGACTGTCTTAATTCTTCTAATTTATGTAATTTAATAACTCGTTTATCAAACTTCTAAAACAATATTATACAGAAAGAGTAGAATTTCATTAGATTTACAATCTATTTCTAGTTCTATTACTATTATTTTGTACTATTCTTTATGCTTTCTATGCAGTGCTAGTATCTCATTTTGATTAACACAGACTATTAATTTCAAAACATTTAAAAATAAAGAGTACCGTAGAGTGGCTTCAGCAAATATCTGACGCAACCTTGCTTCAGTCTCACCATAGAATCTGCAAAAAATAAAATACATTTAACGATTTCTTATTGTTTTTAGAGATTTGTCTATAAAAGCTAATTCGACTTTTCAAATATTTCTAGATACTTAAAATTACTTTAAAAAGTTATTTTCTAAACTTAATTTTTATACATATTAAAGAACAAATTTAAAATATTTCGGTGTATGAAACATTCAGACAGAATACCACCCAGCCATTTTTAAAAACCACATTTGAGAAGTGTATTTAATAATTTTAAGTTTACTCTATTAAATCATACACCTACTTGCTTATAATTTCAGGACCATTAATTACAGATACATAGGCTCCGACTTCGTTAGCAACAGCCCTGGCAATCATTGTCTTTCCAGTACCTGGAGGGCCATAAAGTAACACTCCTCTAGGAGCAGGAATTCCTAGAAGAAAAAGAAGAGAACACTGGATTGATTCAGCCTTACTAGGTTTCTTATAAATGCTGCCATACAACTTCAAAGACAAGTTATAAAATGTAAATTCACCTTGCATCACAAAAAAGAGTCAGACTTTCTTTTTCCCCCAAGAAAGGTGTACTAACTAGCCCAAGCATTGATCCCCAGCAACGACTTTTTCTCTCTGTATACCACATAATGGAAGAAGCATGTTGTAAAAAACTGGACATCCACATTGTTGTCATGCCCCATCCCACACAGTACTGTTTAATGATCAGAAAACAAAGCCAGCCAACATGGACAGACAAAAACAAGCCACCAATCCCAATTTCTTCCCAACTAGCCATCTGGAAGATTATAAACATTACTAGCAAAACGTCAATCCAAGGGTTCATTTTATATATAAAAAGACTGATGAAAAGGAAAAACAGAGAGATAGTATATAGCAAATATATGCAAAGGATCTGCACAATGACTATACAAAGGAAGCCCTGAGCTTCCTGAGAGTCAAGCCACTCCTTTAACTACTTGCTTCAATGCAGAGATCAGCACACAGCTGCCTTTCCTAACAAAAAAGTTTTATTCAATGTATTTGAGTAGTTTTTCTTTAGTCATTACAGCTGATCTAGCATGATAAGATACTTATTACAGACCTAATATAAGCAATTGTGGAAATATGCTATTAAAAGAGACAGGGCTATCACTAACTTAAATTACAACTTAAAGAGACCAAAGCACAAAAAATGGCTAATTTAGCTGGCATTTCCCATAGCACCTGGTATCTTCTACTGTACCTACTACTCGAGAAATAAAAAAAGGAAAAGAACATGAGCAACCATTAGATAAGTGGAATTGATCAACTATTTTTAGTTTAAATTTAACACTTTCAGGTGCAATAAAATAAGAAATCATACCATAACTCTTGAAAAGTTTGGGCTGTTTGAGAGGCAATTCAATCATTTCTCTAATTACTTTCAGCTGACTATTTAAGCCTCCTATCATGTCATAAGTTACTCTGAATTGGTTATCTTGCTTTTTTGAGTTTGCACGATTCTTTATAAAACGGATTCTTGTTGTTGAAGAAATAAAATAAAAAGCATCCGTATTGCGCTTTGCTCCCATGCTGGTGGATTTTAGCAGTCTCTCGTCATTTTTAAGTTGCTTATTTCCTTTTCTGGCAGACTCAAAACTACATTTAAGACCTTTTACTTCCTCCAGTCCAAGTCCACTGCCATCCCCAGGGCTCTGTGTAACATCCAACGAAACATCACCAGCTTTATTCATAAGTCTGTCATCTACTGGTTTACGAGGAGTACTTCTTGATGCTGGATTCTGGGGCTCTTCCAGATCTAACTGGCTTAGCTGTAAGGATAAATCCAGGCTACTGGTTTCCATGCTGGACCGTCGAGAGGCCACTCCCTGGGCATCAGTGTCAGCGTCATTCTGAGGCCCTTTCAACATCATACCATCTGCCCCTTTAACTCGCAACACTTGCAACTTGCATGGTCGTCCATAGAATGTACAATACAGAAAGTTGCCTGGTAAAATAATCTTGCCATCTAGAAAACAATTTATTAAATATATATGTTAGCATAATTTTTCACCAGTTTAATGTTTAAATAGCAATTTATTTCATCTATTAACAAAACTATCTGACTAAAAGTACTAAATCAAAAATGGAGTATTAATAAAGTAATTGTCATGAAAAACAATATTCTCCCATAATATAGAACTATCTGAAGGACAAGATGATTCTTCGAAATCCTCTATAATCAATAGATCTAAGATTCTATTAACTGTATCAACAAGTAGCCAAGCATTCCATGTTCGCTAGACTAAAATGGCACACCTAAATGGCAACACTCCAAAACAATGTTTCTCACTGGAAAAAGGAAGAGCATAAGGGTTAAAAAGTCTCAATTCTACCACTGACTTTATCCATATTCAAGTCATATTCTGTCTACTGCTCAACTGCCAATCAATTAACTGGGAAAAGTAACACATCCCCATCTTAAAAGGATATTAATTCATTGAGGGGAATATTCTCTAAGCTATTTTGAAGAAAACTACTATGTATACAAGACCTCAAAGACATTTTATTTGCTGCTGCCTTCCGCTTAAAATGTAGGAAAACAATTTCAAATATACGTCTCACCTAGTTTTCTCAGAATACAACCAGTCAGTTCTTCTTCATTAATGTCCATATCTTTGTCACTGTAAAAAGGAAGACAAGGAGACAGAAATCAGCATTACGTATACCAGAAACTAAACTATGGTATAAAATGACGTGTATGCAGTTATAATATAGACCTAACCAAAAGAATAACTCATTTACAGACTGAAAATAATTTATACAATTTTGAAATGATTTACATTTTTCAGATACTTCTTATAGCCATGAGACTATCATTTGCAATTTGGTGCCTTAGTGGCCTAAATCAGTGTTCTTCAACACATAGGGTATTATCCATTAGTGGGGTCATGAAATCATTTCAGTAAGTCCCATCCAGCATTTTTTAATAGAATAAGAACTGTCAGAGTACACTGCACACATGAAGGATAAATACTGCTTTGTAAAATATTAATTTTTTACACACACATATACATATAGGCACACACACGTGCTGTATCGGTGGATGAGTGAATCATGATGAAAAATGTATTTTTTGTCATGTGTCATAGCCAAAAGCATTTGGGAAACACTGACCTAATCATTCCTTCTGTGAACTTGCCTAGTTTGGAGAAAGGCTATTATTAATAGTTTACTTCATTCCCTCTATATAATTTATAAATTATCTCTTCAAGAAAATTAAATCCTATAGTATGTTACCTGAAGAGGTAGAAATAGAAAAAGGGAGAATAATGGTTACAATGAAGGTTTATTCTGGAGAAAGGGCATACCTAATAAAAATAAGATCCCCTGCTTCCTAATGATAACTGTATCTTACAAGAGAGTTTCCTGTTAAAGTGCAGGAAGTGAGCACACCTAAATATCACTACACTATATAAAGAAACCTGCTTTTGGAGAGTTCTCAGAACATGAGCATTTTTCTTCCTCCTCCATGCATAAGCAGCCTATATCAGGAGAGAAGTCAAAGAACTATCCAACTTTGTCAATGACTAGTGGAGAGGGGGATAGTTTAGCTCTGGGGGAAGTGTATTTATTAGCAAGCCCATCTGGTCAAAACCTAAATCTTATTCTCCAACCACGTTATCAGTAATAAAACAATACAGTCAATCCTCAATATCTGTATGTGATGTCATTGTAAATTCACCTACTCGCAAAAATATATTGTACCCCAAAATCAATTCTCAAGGATGATTTGCAGTCATCAGTGAACATGGAAGAGGAAGAAAAACTTTGGGTCACCCAACACTCATGTTCCATCTGAGGTAGGACAAAGTGACACTTTGCCCCTTGTTTCAGCTCTCACTCAGAAATAACCACAGAATGTACACAGCAGGGAGCAAGCACAATGTAGTACAAGAAGCCCCAGCTCTGGGGCCAGCTGGACAGGGTATCCAACTCTGGTACCTGTAGTGGGGTAGGCTCAGGCAAATCCCTTAACACTTCTGAACCTCCTCTTTTGTAAAATAAAGAAAATATTATAGAATCCACCAGAATGAGTTGCTTTGAGGATTTAAGATTATAATTTATGGCCGGGTGCGGTGGCTCACGCCTATAATCCTAGCATTCTGGGAGGCCGAGGCGGGTGGATCGCTCAAGGTCAGGAGTTCGAGACCAGCCTGAGCAAGAGCGAGACCCCGTCTCTACTAAAAATAGAAAGAAATTATCTGGGCAACTAAAAATATATAGAGAAAAAATTAGCTGGGCATGGTGGCCCATGCCTGTAGTCCCAGCTACTCGGGAGGCTGAAGCAGTAGGATCACTTGAGCCCAGGAGTTTGAGGTTGCTGTGAGCTAGGATGAAGCCATGGCACTCTAGCCCGGGCAACAGAGTGAGACTTTGTCTCAAAACAAGAAAAAAAAACGATTATAATTTATGTAAGACATGTATATGTATGTACATATTTCCCCCTAGGAGAAATCATTCAGTATCTGCTAATAGTGTTCAAGGCAACTTTAACAGAATATAAGTACCACAAATCATGAGAATCAACTATATATTCATATTAAAGGGAGAGTAAGAAAGAAATAGAACAAGGAAGAAATTTCGTGAATCAAATATATGTATAAACTAATGAAGAAATTGTATGTATCTCCTTAAATGCTTACATACTTCTGTTTATAAAACTCTGAATCAAGTTATACTTGAATTCTTTATTACTTTGACTAGAAGATATTTATAAAGATGTACAAGAACAGTAAAAATACTTAACCAGTTTTGTTTTTAAAAAAAAGAATGGGCATTTAGGGGCAGTGACTCACATCTGTAATCCCAGCACTTTGAGAGGCCAAAGTGGGAGGATCTCTGAGGCTAGGAGTTCAAGACCAGCCTGAGCAATAGAGTGAGACATCATCTCTACAAAAACCAGAAAAATCAGCCAGGTGTGGTGTGGCTTGCACTGTAGTCCCAGCTACTTGGGAGGCTGAGGCAAGAGCCCAGCCCAGGAGTTTGAAGCTGCAGTGAGCTATGATGACTGTACTCTAGCCTGGGCAACAGAGCAAGACCCTGATTCAAAAAAAAACAGAAAAGAAATGAAAAAGAATGTGTATGGGTGCAGATAAAATCATTTCCACTAGAAGGA
Source organism: Propithecus coquereli (assembly GCF_000956105.1). Classification (NCBI taxonomy): domain Eukaryota; kingdom Metazoa; phylum Chordata; class Mammalia; order Primates; family Indriidae; genus Propithecus; species Propithecus coquereli. Next base: position 2,401,842 of record NW_012148875.1, on the reverse strand, counting down.
GCTCTAACACTACTAATAAAATTTTTCAGTTGCAAGTAAAAGATTTAAGCAGATTAAAATTACTTATTTTCCTAATTGGAAATTAACTTTCTTGTCTACACTCTGCTGCCACATTTAAAACATAAGGTTTTTTTACGCAAAAATTTTAAAACTAAGCTTTCATTTAAAACATACACAGTCCTCTATAATAAGCAATCATAGTTCACCTAAGATTGTTATGCTTTCAAGAAGTCAGACTAGTTTGGAGATCATCATAAACGCTAATTCCAGTCAACTGATTGCTGCTACCTGTAGCACTGTTTTAAAATGTAGTCTGAGGATTAATCTGGTTTAATCTAAGCAGTACTACTAACTAGTAATATCTCATTAAATAGTAGGCAAGTTACTTCTCATTTAGCCCATTTCCTCATTTGTTAAATAAGGGATAAATATGGATACCTTGCAGATGTTAGAGCATTCAATTGGAGAAGAAAGAGGGTAAATGTTTATGTGTGTGCGTGTACATATAATGCGATATATATAAAGCATCTGGTATACAGCTGGTACTCATCATGTTGTCTTCTCTTTTCCTTTCTGCTTTTTATTGTTCAATAAACTATTATTACATGCTCTGAAAATATGATCCTGTTTTCAAAGGGAAAAATACGCCAAAACTCAACCTTAGAATCTACAAAAATATTAAAAGAGAAGAAAACATTTTAAAATAAAGCTAATGACTAGAAAATGTGTTGCTCCATGAATTAATATATTGGAGACAGGAAACGTCTCAGGAGTTTTGTAGAGCTTTGCCCTGAAGGAATATGTGAATGTGTTAGTTTGCATATCGAAAGCTGTTTCACCTCAGGAGGGCAGCTCTGAAAGACAGTGGCGGCTGTAGCCCACAAAGGCACGGTGATTCTCAGACCTAAAGGTTTGGACTTGCTTTGTAAAGCAAGGCAAGTCTGCTAAAAACTACAGGATGAGAGCTGATCAAAGAGTGCCTCCTCCAACAGACAACCACTTATGGCTAAAAGCAATTAGCCCGAGGAGCAGTTCCTGCTTAAAACTCTGGACTACCTGTCTCCATTCACAATAACCTGATAAAGAAAATATGGAGCCAATATATCTCTGTTTAACCCCTCTGTTAAGTGATAAATTTACCTTAGAACTTAGTCTTTGAAAGATTTTGTAATCAATCATTTGTTCACGTAGAAAGAGTTAGTTAAGGGATCTGAAGAAGCCTTTTGAAAAACTGTTAACCTAAGAGGAACTACCCATTGTTATGTAAATCTGTTACCCCTGGCAACTGATTTCTGTACCTATTTAAGTGACTATGTAAAACTTCACTCATGGCTCTGAGATGGATGGAGAAATCCAGGCCTCCTGAGCACCCGCTTTGCCTATAATCTTTATAAATCTATAAAACTATACCTTCGTCTCTGTGTATTCTTTTATTGCCATTATTTTCCATTTTCTATTATTTTCTTATCCTTTGCAACCCTGCCAAAGGGACCTGGTTTTTTGCTGGGAGCCTGGCCCCCTCCCTGCAAAAATGTTCTGTGATTCTGGCAGATAATGTTAACGTATCCCAAAATTGTTAGTAGGGTAATATTAAAGTATTAAAAGATGCTTTAAGTGACTTGATAAGACTCAGATGAAAACTGAGTCACAATCCTATTAGATATAGAATATCCAAGAGAATGGATGATATACTTTAACCATATTGATAGTTTGATTCGAACAATTAGCCTTTGGTGAAGGATTATTGAAAAATCTGACAGTAAAGACTGTTTTACTAAATTAAATAATGAATGAGGCCAGGCGCGGTGGCTCACGCCTGTAATCCTAGCTCTCTGGGAGGCCGAGGCGGGCAGATTGTTTGAGCTCAGGAGGTCGAAACCAGCCTGAGCAAGAGCGAGACCCCGTCTCTACTAAAAATAGAAAGAAATTAATCAGACAACTAAAAATACATAGAAAA
>NW_012148875.1:2349520-2399602 GCF_000956105.1 Propithecus coquereli | reverse complement strand
CTATTATAATTCATTTCACCTGTTTCTCTTTACTATAAGAAAATGCAAAATTACATATGTGGTTTATATTTGTGACTCCTATTTTTATTGGGCAGCACTGAATTGATCCAGAGAGCCATCAAAGAAAAGAGCCAAACCTCAGTGCCACGTCCATCTCCTCAGCCTGCAGTACAGCACCCACCAGAGGCTGGACCCAGATGGCATCGCCAACCCTTACGCCCACGTTCTTCTGTGCCACTTCACTCAGGCCAACTTTGCCTCCAGGAAATCCTGCCACAGGCCAGGCTGTATAGACCTGCCCAGACAGAAGAAATAAAAATATCAGAAAGTAAATATTCATAGAATACCATCAATTTATAAAGCAAAATACAAAGCACAGCCAAGTACTTGGATCTGCAAAACACAGTCCTTAACCCAAAGGAGTTATAATCTGACACAAACTGCAACAAGACAAATTGCATTAATAAAAAAAAAGAATTAAATACTACAAGTTCACAAAAAATAAATTTTTAAATAAATATTACTTCTTTTTGTGAAAATCAAGAATGATCCCACAGTGAAGATGGCGGAAGATTTACAAGGTAGATTTAGGAAAAGAGACAAAGGCATTAATAGGTAACACCAAAAAAAATGACAAAAATATTGAAGGCAAGGTAACTTGTAAAGTAATCCATCCTGGAACTTAAATTACATCCAGGAATTAGTGAGGGACACAGCACAAGAGATTTGTGAGAACCTAGATCTTACCAGATTTAAATGATAAGGGAGAAGAGCAAAATCTTCTGGCTTGAGCTCACACATTTATACCACTCTCTTCCATAAGACACAGTAAAGGATTTTCTTAATAAGCCCGGAACAATAAAAAGAATGGAAGGGATGCCATCAGCAGACAAAAGATTTCAAAACATTTCCAGAGGATCCCCACTGGATCAGAAAAGCATTAGAGGAAGCCATGACAGAGACTGGGGCTGGTAGCAGGAAAGAAACCCAAGCTGCCAAAAATGATCGAGGAAAGGCTCTAGGCTTAGAGTCTCAGGTATGAAGAATGGCAGCAAGGAGGAACATAGCTGACATCAGAGAGAGTAATCAAATATTTGTATATAGAACAGGTGACCTTCTTACCCCAAAATAACATTTCTGTAGAGAAATACAACTAACCAAGTAGGAGAAATGGGGTCAATAGTGTATGTGTCACTACCTCTTGAGGAAAGTCTTCTCTCGACGTTATGATGTTTTAGGGGCTACTATTTCCAGCATAGTTACAGACATCAAAGGAAGAGGGAGTTTATATGCAAGTGAATGTCTTTTAAAATATAGTTTTTCATTTATTCCTGCTTGTGTTGAAAATTAAAGTCAGCAACATCTCAAATGTAGGTTGAGTATCATCCCTTATTCAAAATGCTTGGAACCAGAAGTGTTTTGAATTTCAGATTTTTGGGGATTTCAGAATATATGCATTGTACTTAACCAACTGAGAATTCCAAATCTCAAAATCCAAAATCTGAAATGCTCCAATGAGCATTTCCTTTGAGCATCATGTCAGCACTCAAAAAGTTCTAGATTTTGGAGCATTTTGGATTTTAGGATTTTCAGATTTGGGATGCTCAACTTGTACTGCTAAACTAAGGAAATGAAAATGACTCTTACCTCTTGCTTTCCATTTAAACTGGTAAGCAACACTGGTCGACCTATACATATATTTGCAGACTTCATAGTGTTGAGTCCAAGATGAACCAGGGAATTCTGGAATGTTTTAGGAATTTTGTCATCTGTGAGGAAGAAAGAGAAAATTATTTTTGTAGTATTTTTAACTGAAGTTAAAGTATGCTTTCTTTTGAAGTAAACAAAAATCTTCTATCCATATAACCACATGAATGCACTTACCATACCCTGGAGAAACCACTGCTCTAATCCTCATTTTAACAAATTTAATTTTTTTAAATTTTTAATTTTTTTGAGACAAGGTCAAAAGACAATGGTGTCATCATAGCTCACTGCAACCTCAAACTCCTGGGATCAAGCAATCCTCTTGCCTTAGCCTCCCAACTAGCTGGGACTACAGGCATGAACCACCACACTTGGCTAATTTTTTAAAATTTTTTTGTAGAGACAAGGTCTCATTATTGCCCAGGCTGGTCTCAAACTCCTGGCCTTAAGCAATCCTCCCACCTTGGCCTCCCAAAGTGCTTGGATTACAGGCATAAGCCACCACGTCTGGCCAACAAATTTAAAACCAGACCCTTTTGAGGGTTTACTGACAATATATGAATATCAATTCAAAAGAGGACGTTTTACAGGGTATTAGTTTATTAACTCTTTTTAAGTCTCCAATTTCATTAAGAACTAAATGTACTTGCAGTAGAGAGTCTCTGAGCTTTCTGTAGTTCAGATTCTAAGTTGAGTCAGCTACTGGTATTCAAAGGTTTGAACTGGGAACTGGCACTTCTATCTGGATCTAGAGGATTAAGTTATGTTTCTACTTCTGACCCATATAATAGTAATCAGATCTTTTTCTCTATTACCAAGAATACACAGATAAGATAATAACATTAGTCTTATTCCTCATACAAACACACACTGACTGAAATCACCATTAGTGATTTCAACATTTGGCTGAAGGGGCCCAGAATTCAGCCCAGTTGACGACACCTCTGAAAATGACGTGCTAACATCTCCGCCCCTCCCAACCCACCCCACCCCAACAAGGCTCCACATTTGGTTAGTAGTCCCTCCTCTGATTCTCCTCTGAGCTGCCAGATATTAGCATTTATCCTAATATCCATTTGTTTTACAGTCTTTCTCCTAAAGTGTATGCTGCTCTGGGGCAGGAATTGGGTCATACTTATCTTTGTATCTCCAATGCCTAACAGTACAGCAAATATAGCAGTTCTACAATAAATATCAACGAAATGAATGAATGCAGTAGGTGAGTATACAGTATTTTTCTTTTCAGTACACAATCTATGAAACAGGGAGTTTAAACTTGACACAAACTTTTGTAAAATTTATTACAGACACACATACCATAATCAAAGAGCTTTACCTAATATTAGTGTTCCTTAATAATCACAAAAACATCTTTTGTAATGAAAAAGAAATTAATGAAAGCAAAACCATGAAGAACATCTGATTTACATAATCCCGTCACTACAAAATAAATCCCCAACACATTTATTTTCCTTCTGTTATCAGAGGAGAAAATCTAGAAAAACAAAGCATTTCACAGAGCGAGATGCATGAGGTATTGGGTATAAAATGAAATGAGCATGCTAATGAGCATGCTACATAATATGAGAAGCCAAACAGAAATTCAACTTTCTTGTGAGAATTAGGTCTCTTAATTAGTTTGCCAGTCAATAATAGCAAAGCATCAGCTGCTATTAGATGACCTCATAATATTCAGTTTCTGTCTCTTTCTTCCTAAACCCCAAGAAGCTACCTTTCCCTCTTGACAATTACCTCACCAGGGGACTGTGTCCTTTGCAAGACTCTAGGTCTTCTTCTTCTTCCCTCCATCCTATCCTGAATATTCACCGTGCCCCAGGATTTAACAAATCACAGGCTTGCCTAAATACCTCCCCACCTCCCTGTCAACGGAGATGATGGGCAAATTCCCCTCCACTCGCATTATTTCCCAATATATCACCATTGTATTTTTTGCTTTCATCATCCAAGCCATCCCCACACTTTCTTTCATCAGTTCTCATTCCTCTAATACCTCATTTTATTTTTTTTATTTTTTAGAGAAAGGGTCTTTTTTAGATAGGGTCTCACTCTATCGCCCAGGCTGAAGTGCAGTGGCACAATCACTGCTCACTGTAACTTCAAACTCCTGGGCTCCAGTGATTCTCCCACCTCAAACTCTAGAGTAGCTGGGACTACAAGTGCATGCCACCAGTCCAGCTAATTTTTTTTTTCTTGTGGGGACGGAGGTCTCGCTATATTGCCGAAGCTGGTCTTGAACTCCTGGCCTCAAGCAATCTTTCCGCCTCAGCCTCCCAAAGTGCTGGGATTATGGGAGTGAGCCACCATGTCTGGCTCCTGTAATACTTTAAAAATATATCTCAACATTCACTTTCCCATTAACTACCTTCACATTTATTGAGCACCATAAGTGCCAGATTAACTAACGAGATTGTAATTTCAAACAACAATCCACCCTTCATTTATTCATTCAGCAAATATGTACTGTATGCCTACTAGATGGCAGATACTTTGCTACGTACTGTTGTTCACAAGTCGTGGGCCTCACGGAGTTTATAATCTAGTGGGGTAAGAGTTATCAAACAATCACTGAGTAACTATAAAATTATAAACTTAGATTAACACAATGAAAGAATGACTAAGAGTGTTAGGAGAGCCTACAACGTAGGATCCGGCCTAATTTGAAGAATCGGAGAATGCTTCTCAAAGAAAGTAATGTGAAAATTCAGATTTGAAGGACAAGTAGGAAATAACAAAGGGAAGAAAAAGATAATGTTCAGCAAAGAGAACAGCATGTACAGAGGTTCTGGGCAGAAGGGAGTATTGGTGCATCCTTAGGAGAGAGTACAGGCAGAGTGGTGGAAGACAAAAGGGGTCATGTAAAGGTCAAGACCACTCCAGGGCAGCAGGCTGCATCAAGATGCTGGCCATTACTCTGACAGCAATGGAGCCCAGGGAGGAATGAAAAGCAGGGTCATGACAGAATCTCCATTTTAAAAAGATCATTCTGGCTGCAGAACGGAAAAGGAATAAGGAAGGGAGCAAAATTGAAAGCAGGAAAACCAGTTAAAAGGCTGTCGTAGCAGCCCAGGTGAGATGATGGCATCTGAAATGAAGGTGGAAGCAGTAGGAATAGTGTGAGGAAGAGGAACATGGAAAATATTTAGGTGATAAACATGACTTGGTGGTGGCCTGGATATGTGAGATGTGAGAGAAAGCGGTGTCAAGAATGACTCCTAGATTTCTGAATCTTCCAATGGGAAAAACTGAACAGAACTGAAGTTTGTTTTGTTGGAGGAAATATGGGCTCATAAAGTCAGTCCTGAAGTACCTTTAGGACATTTAAGAGAAGAGGTATTGTACAGTGCTATTTAAAATGTGGTCCACAAACTGCTACTGCTTCATGATGAGCTAAGTACAAAAAATGAAAATTAGCTTTAGAAGCTTTTATTACAATTTAACAGAGTAATTTTACATCTGTTGAATCTAAAATTTGTTTAACTTATTTTTCTAGTAAATCATTTTTATTGTATTTTACAAAAGTACCAATCTGTGACATAGTGTAAATTTTAAAACCTTTGCCATAGAGAGCTTGAAAAGCCATGATGTAAAAGACAACTGAATCAAGACTCAGTATGAATTACAAATATAAATCTGATATTGAATAGACTATAGATGGGAAACTTTGGGCATTGGATGAATTTGCCAGAGAGAGAAGATTCATAGAGAGGAAAAAAGGGTTTAGGACTAAGAATTGAGGAATTTCAACATCTAATGGTCAGGTGGAAAAGGATCAGCCTGCAAAAGAAAATCACAAAGTACCAAACAAGGATGGAGAAAAACTAAGAAAGTTGATGACATGTAAGACAAGAAGTGTTTCAAGGAGGAGGAAATGGTCAACAATGCCAAAAGCTGCTGAGGTCAATAAAGGTAAGTAATCAAAAACTATCCACTGGATTTATCAATATGGAGATGCCTGGTGACAATGGCAGAACAGTTTCCATGGAATGATGGGGTGAAAGTCAAATACGAACAGGCTAAGGAGTACGTGGGTGAGGACGAGGCAGAGACCACTCTATTTAGGAACTTTGGCAATGAAGGGAAAGAGAGAAGGTGGTGGTAGAAGAAAATGTGGAGCTTTTGTTTTCAGATGGAAGAAAAATGAGCATGTTTAAATGCCAACAGGAAGGATCCAGTTAAAAAGAAGATGAATCGGCAGGAAAGAACAAGTTGTCCTCTAATCCCTAAAGAAGAATGAAACACTATTCAAACTCTAAGATTGTCTTTAGGGTCTGATTAGACATAAAAATCTTGCCACTATTTTTCAAAGATAATACACATCAAGCATGCTAGAAGCTTTACCAACTAAATGACTTTTCAAATATAAATCCGTTCTCTAAGTCGGGGGAGCTGTAATTTAAAATAATGGCTTTGGAGTCAAATACATCTGGACTCAAATATTGGCTCTGCCACTTCGTACTTGTGGAACCTGAATGGAATCACATTTTTTCTTCCTCTGTAAAATGGACATTATAATAAAGTACCATTTGTCACAGTTTCTGTGAAAATTTAATAAGTATGTGACACACCTAACCTACCACTAACACTAGTGTGTAATTAATTGCAGCTGTTAAACACCCGCACCTGTGTAACAGAAGAAAAAGCCATCTTCACTCTTAAAAACACAATAATGTCTCTTAGGAAGGACAGATCCACATTTTTACTGAACTAGGTATTTAGATTTTTAGTATACGTATCCTATGCTCGCTAAATACGAACAATTTTGCACAGTTAAATGTCGTTAATCTTTAACAACACAAAGTTGTTTCAAATACAATTTAAATATTCAAAACACTTCACAAAAGAAACGACTTAGACGCGGATAAACCATTTCTGCCTAACTTCTCTAACGCAGGCGCGGCTACATTCGCATACTTACATACATATTACACATGCTTCTTACATACATAAGTCTCACGTACTTCCGCGCCGCTCTCACACCTATGCCACGCCAAACTTTCAAAAGCCTCTGCACCTCAAGATCTCGCCCCCTCAGGCTGCGCCCCCTCGGCCCCGGGTCTCCCTCACGGAATTCTTTACCCTTTTCTAGGAAGTTGGTCACCACCAGAGTCCCGGCTGCCGCTGCGAAGTCTGAGCAGGCAGAAGGAGCAGCTGCTCCCGCACGAGAGGAAGCAGCAGCGAGCAAGGACGAACCATGTTCCGCGCTTTGGCTTAACCGCTTTCTGTTCTTCTTGGAAGACATGATCCGAAGGCAGCCCGGCGAAGGTAGCCCGGCGAAGCCAGCTCAACGTGCGCGCTTCACCAAAAACTTCCGGGGCAGGAGTCGGCGAGGTTCCGCCTACGCGCCGTAATCTCCCGAGTGGAGCGCAGCAAGGCGGGAGGACAAGCAGGCGGGCAGACCGGCGAGCCACGGGGATGACGGATTGGGGGGAACGTCTTTAGAAACACCGTTCTTCAAGCGTTTGCAGAGGTTCTGACATCTGCAAAGGAAGACAGGTTCAGTGAACAGAACTGCCATTGAAATTATAAATTCCAATAAAAGAACCCAGGACTTTTTTGCATCTCCGCCCACCTTCCCATCCCTAAGCAAACAACTGTTGACTTAATCAACTAACAGGACCGGCGTAGTGGCTCACGCCTGTAATCCTAGCAGTTTGGGAGGCTGAGGAGGGAGGATCGTTTGACCCCAGGAGTTTGAGGTTGCAAGTGAACCATGATCAGGCCACTGCCCTCCAGCCTGGGCGACAGAGCCAGAACTTGTCTCCAAAAAACAAAACAAAACAATACAAAACTAGCAAACAAAATAAGTGGCTCCGCTTAACCGGAGTTAGGCAAATTGGTGACAGGGGCTGGCGGGCCGCACTCTGCGAAATAGTAACCTCTGTTCAACAGAGAAGCGACACTCTTCTAAAATTTACGGGAGCGTGGAGGATCGGTGACTTGGAGGCGCAGTGAAAATGCCGGGGAGGCGATGTCGCCGCTGCTGATCTGGGGCTACTGGCGTTCGGTGCTGGCCCGGGCCTGCCACCCCAGGTTTTCGGCGGGGTACTGCGGGGCCTCGGGCAGACAGGGTTGCGCGCAGGAACCCCCAGTCGGAGCGTGCGAGCTACGGGGCGAGCTGGACAGATTCGGGGGCGTCTCAGTGCGCCTGGCGCGGCTCGGAGCGCTGGATCGCCTGGACCCCGCCGCCTTCCTGAAGGGCTTGCAGGGCAAGTGCGCCTGGGGCGAAAGCCTCCCGGGCTCCTGAGCCCGTATAATGCCATAACCGCTGCCCCCACCCCCGAGTCGCTGTGTGCACCAGTGAAGTACTGAGCCCAGAGGGAAGGGGCGAGGGTACGCGTGACTCGGACCCGTTTGCTCCCATGAGTTCTTCAGCCCTTTTCTGGGAGGTCTCTGAGGTGTTTGGGTGAAATGGTAAAGATCCCAGACTTCGGATCCGCGGTCCTGGTTTCTAGTCCACTCTTTGGTCACAAATGTATGATGCTGGGCAAGTTCTGTAGACCGCCATTTCATCATCCATAAACTCGGGCAATAGGAGCTCGTGGGAAGGTTAATTTGGATAATGCGTATAAAGTGCAGAGCACGGTGTCTGTCACATATTTAACCCTCAGTAGATGTTTGTTAATATGAATATATTATCACTTGCTATCCTTTACCGAGCCTAGGTTCTGCCGGGCACTTTGCCCAAGGCAAAACTGCCTTCCATTCGAATGCCGGTGGTGGACCATCATCAGTGGACCAGAGAGGTTCTTAGTGGTCACATTAGTACACAAATCGAGCAGGAGCTGTCGGGGCAAGAACTGAAGTTTGGTTCAGCTCATAGAGCAACAAGTCTTATGATTAACCAGGGAGGCCACGTGGTGGGTGGCTTCAGTCGTCAAGTCAATAAGAATAAACTTTCCACTGGCTTTGAACCTTGAGCCCAGTGATAAGAAAAAAAGCTTGGATGGAGGAGCCTTCACTTTGGGAGAAATCTGTGATCTGGTGGAGCAGCCTGGTTTTCAAACTGCCTTTGAGAGCCTTATAATCTAATTGAGGACATGGCGTGGAAATTCAGCTATGGAAAGATCCTCTCACACTAACAAGAAAGTTCAAATAATCTTTATCATATTAAGTAATATGGCCAGCGAGCAAATCTGTAAATATAATTGAGCTAGTTATTTTATTGTTTAATAATCTTCATTCCCAAACTCTTAGCTCTTCACGTCATTTTCTCCTGTTTATGAATAATTGCTGGCAATCCCACTTAGATTCCAACAATATCATCAGGAAGAGAATCAATTTATCTTCTGATATATGTAGATACGTGTGGGTAGACACAGGTATTTATTGCACAGCGATACTTGTCAGTGACCAAACAAGTGATCAAAGCACTCCCCAGTCAGCATGGTAAAACAGCATGTTGGATTTGGAGGCCCACATCCAGGGTTCATGTCCCAGGTTCTGCCTCGTGTGGCCGGGCATTAAGCAAATTGCCACTGAAAATATTTGCCTCTTAAGTAGCTTGATGTGAATAATCCCAGCCCTAATTACTAGGTAGATGTGATCAGAGATTAAACTAATTTGTAAATGCTGAAGTACTATAAACTTTTATATTTTTTAATAAATTCTGTTGCACTTACTAAGTGCTAGACACTGTTTTAGGACCTTTACAAATATTAATTAATTTAATCCTCATAACAACCCTGTGAGGTAGATAACTATTATTATGCCCATTTTAAAGATAACGGTTTTGAGGCACAGAGAGAATAAAGTAACTTCCCCTGGCTCTAGGTCTGTTCTTACTCACTGCATTATGCTGCCTCTAAGAGCTACTGCTAGTTCTGTTGTAACAGAGTCAAATAAAACTAACCAAATGGTAGTGCCTATAAAGAGAACCAAAATCTGAGAAGAAAGCCTGATAGGAAGTCTATCTCTGTTCAAGTAAATTGATTGTGTATAATGTATTAGCAATAGTTTTATGTGTCCACTATTCTTTCAGGGTTCCTGTTTGTTATTGACAACTTCCAAGTTAGATGGATAAGCAGACAATAGGTTGTTAGTTTCACATACAGTATATCTGTAATAGTGGTGAAATAGCTCTGGTTCTGGTCCTTGCTATGCCCCTTACTAGCTATGTGACTTTAGGCAAGCCAATCATTTAATAAATATGAATTGAGCCCCAGTGCATAATATCAGGTTAACCAGCCGGCATGGTGGTGGCACTTGTAATCCCAGCTACTCAGGAGGATGAGTCAGGAGGATCACTTGAGCTCAGGAGTTTGAGGCCTTAGTAAGCTGTGATGGCACCACCATACTCCAGCCTGGGTCACAGAGTGAGATCTTGTCTCAAAAATATATATATATATGTATATATGTACAATATATACATATATGTAGTTAACCTGGAAGATTGCAAGTACATAGAATATTAAATATGATTAGAAAAAATGGATAATGGAAGAGATATCATTAGGTAATGCAGACATAGTAATCCTAAGTTTACATAATGGATATCTTGAGCAGTGATTAGGAAAGATTTTTGTCAAAGATAAGGTATGTGAGCTGGATTTTGAAGGATGAATATGGGAGATAGGGGAGGAAAAAGCAATAATGTTTATTAGAGAAAAAGAAAAAGGAATTAAAAATTCTAAGCTGGCAAGCACTGGCTCAATAAACAAGCTTGTAAGTGAAGTTAATATGTGATATAGGATTCAGTATTGAACATACTTTGTGAAGTTTGAAGTGGCAACCTTCAGGAAATGTCTGAGAGCAACTGACCTTCACTGAGGTCAGGACTGGGCAGTCATCTTATGTAGGTGTTAGTTGAAGCCGTAAGAATGGATGGAGTCTCCAAGGCAAAGAATGTAAAGATATAAAACAGCAGCAACTGACAATGCCTTTGGAAACGTCATCTTTTTTGTTTGATGGGAAGGATTGTCAGGGAAGGAACACATGGAAACTCTGTGGGGTGATAGAAAGGTTTTATAAGCTTAATCAAAGTGTGAGTTAGGGGAGTAGGCATATGTGAAAACTCATCAAATGTATGCTTAAGATTTATACATTTCACTTTATGTAATCATACCTCAATTTTATTAATAAAAAGATTTAATCAGAGAAAGAGAGCAAGGTGAGAAGGATCTGATCCGTAGCCTCAATGCAGGCTAAGTCGAATCAACAAGTCTTTATCAAAGGCCCCATGTTCTTGTCATTGTGCTAGGCACACCAACTTTCAAAGAGGCAGAAAATGTGGTTCTTAACAGGCAGGGTCTTACTGCAGAGCTGAGGAAGGGAGAAAGAAAAGGAAATTAACTAATTAAATAGATAATCAAGCCTCCAAATACGTGTGCACCCACACACACTTTACAGGGTTATTATGATTGAGATGATGATTGAAGAAATTGATCTGAACAGTTTTTCTAAAAACTCTCTAAAACTGTGACATACTCATTTCTTCACCCATAAGTTTAAGGTAATAATAACTGTCTTTCACGGTTGTGAGCACTTAATGAGATAATGTATATAAAGCATCTCTGGAACTTAGTAAGGTTCAAATGTTAGCATCTTTAGCCCCTGGCTCAACCTTAAGTAATAAAATAGGCAAATTTAAAGAAGTCAAAGACAGAAAACCTATCATTATGTTCATCATATTATTTATAGTAAAGAAAAATTGGAAACAATCTAAATGTTCAAGTGTAGAAGGTTAAGTAGCCTATCGTATACGTATATGAGAGAAACTATGCAGTCATTAGACATTCATATTCATTAAAAATTTCTATGACATAGCAAAATATTTAAAATGCAATATGTAGTGAAAGACATATGATATATATGGTATAATGTTAATTCAAAAAATTATGGGAAAATACTAAAATTTTAAATTTATCTGTGTGCTAATAAAATGTGAGGTTTTGATTTCTTCATTACATTTTTCTTTATTTTCAAAATTTCTAGAACTAGCATACATTAATTTAAAATAATTACTTATATTTTAACCACCTTGAAATTTATAAATAAAAAAATTATGAAAGAACTCTTAAAGGAAAACAAGTCCATAAGTCATTTATTAAGATTAAACTTAAGGATGTTAAAAGGAACAGCATTCAATTTGTTTTGTTTAAATCAGTTTATTTGTCCATTCTACAACTATTGAACACGTATTATATGCCAAGCATTATCTTAGATGATATGGATATAAAGTCAGCACTATACTGACTTTATTCTCAAGAAATTTAGTCTGATGGAAAAATCATATAAATGAGGTGGTAATTATGGTAAAACGTGGTAGTTCCCATGCTGGTGATATAAACAGAACATTTTGGGATCCCTTTCCAGAGAGCTAACATGCTTACAGATGGCTTCCTGGACCACGAGGTGACACCATGAGGTGAATTTTAATTTATTCCACTTGTCTCACTGGAAAATATTTACAGACTCTTATCTCCTACATTTTAGCTGCAATACAGCAATGGAGATCAGAAGGTAGAATAGCTGTGTGGCTGCACGTTCCCATCCTCCAGAGCCGATTTATTGCCCCTGCCGCTTCCCTGGGCTTCTGCTTTCACCATGCGGAATCGGATTCTTCAACGCTGACTCTGTGGCTGGGAGAAGGGCCCAGCAGATTACCAGGATATGCTACACATCAAGTAGGAGTTGCAGGTCAGTTTCAAACTCATGACAACCAGCATTAACTTTTTAGAGGTTCACTCGATTTCTTGCTTCTCACAGCTGAGCAGATTTTTTTTTTATGTGGAATGAATTATTGGATTAAATGATAACAGTAGTCCCCCTTTATCCACAGGGGATGTGTTCCAAGACCCCCAATGATGTCAAAACTGCAGATAGTACCAAACCCTATACACACCATGTTTTTTCCTATACATACATACCTATGATAAAGTTTAATTTATAAGTTAGGCACAGTAAGAGACTAATGGTAACTAATAAAATAAAACAATTATAAAAATATACTGTAATAAAAGTTGTATGAACATGGTCTCTCTAAAATATATTATTGTGCTACATTTACCCTTCTTCTTGTGATGATGCAAGATGATACAATGCCTGCATGATGAGATGAAGTGAGGTCAGTGACACAGGAATATAATATAAATGGAAAATTTCAGAAAAAACCAATTGATAAGTTTTAAATCGTGCACCTCTGAGTAGCATGATGAAATCTCCCTCTCCTGCTCTATCCTGCCTGAGATGTGAATCCTCTCTTTGTCCAGCACATTCACAATGTATATGCTACACACCTGTTAGTCACTTAATAGCTGTGTCATTATCAGATAGACAGACCGTCATGGTACCATAGTGCTTGCATTCGAGTAACCCTTATTTTACTTAATAACGGCCCCAAAGAACAAGAGTGGTAATGCAACATTTTCATACCATGGTTGACCTCAGGTTACTGAAACCACAGAACTTGAAACCACAGATGAGAGGCACTACTCTATCTTCCTTGGGACTATTACATAGCGCATCTATTTTATGTATTTATTTACTTTTTTACATGGTTCTTTTAAATAGATGAAATTTGCCTTATCAATCAGCAGATGGCAGCACAGAGAACATGTTTAGTTTTCCAACAGATGTGCTTGAACATGTTTTACACAGATAATTAAACTTCACTACTCAAATAGTAACACTGAATTGGGATCAGTAAATAAATTTATTATAGTAAAACATTAGGACAAATTATGTGAGTTTGTAAAGTGAAAGATAACTTTATGTTGAATTTAAGGTAAAGAAAACAAAAATTTTCAATGATTTGAACATTACTTCTTAACGACATTGACATTAAGTTATTGTGCCAAATAGTTGTTTAAAATAGCATAATTTAAACATATAGTGGAATTTTTTTTTTTTTTTTGAGACAGAGTCTCACTCTGTTTCCCAGGCTAGAGTGCCGTGGCATCAGCCTAGCTTACAGCAACCTCAAACTCCTGGGCTCAAGTGATCCTACTGCCTCAGCCTCCCGAGTAGCTGGGACTACAGGCATGCACCACCATGCCCGGCTAATTTTTTTTCTATATAGATTTTTAGTTGTCCAAGTAATTTCTTTCTATTTTAGTAGAGACGGGGTCTCGCTCTTGCTCAGGCTGGTCTCGAACTCCTGAGCTCAAACGATCCACCTGCCTCGCCTCCCGGAGAGCTAGGATTACAGGCGTGAGCCACCGCGCCCAGCCCATATAGTGGAATTTTGAAGTTACTGATTAGCTTCAGAGACATAGGAAAGTTGAGAGAAGACTTCCTTTCAGATTAAGACAGGGGTTCTCAAATTGTAGATTGCATCAAAATCACCTGGAGGGCTCGTTAAAACAGAATGCTGAGCCCAAGGTCTGGGGTGGGGCCCGAAAATTTGTACAATTTCTCTGGCTGTTTCTGCTTTTTCTGCTGCTACTGCTGCTGCAGCTGGTCTGACTACCACCCCTTAAGAACCAGGATTACAGAAATTCTTAGATTTCCACAAAAACTAAAATAGTAAGGTATCCTTATGGCCTTAATGAAAGCAATAATACATATTAATTATTAATTTAATTAATAATTTTATTTGCCTTTATATAATTTACAAGAGTTTTTAAGGTCGTTTTCACATTTGAAATCTTTTAAAGGAGTTGTTCAAGGATGTCTAAGAATGTCTTCTCTTTCCATGGTCTTACTGCCCTGCAGCAAGTAGCGACATTCAGAAACTTTCCATTCAACTCTATTTTTAGAGATTCTACTCAATAATTTGGTGATAGCCTCACACTTCACTGGGAAGTCACACAAGTAATTATTATTCATTGGCATAGACTTTTAAATTAGAGTTTTCAGTTACTACTACAAAATTGGTAATATATGTATAGAGTGGCCTGTGAAGGACCCGTTTATAACTAAGTATAATACCATGTTATGCATTATAGTTTGGTAGTATCACAGGAGTTCAGGGAATGGGAAATGTGGAACTTGACCAGTCTTGAAGAATAATGATTAATAGGATTTGAAGAAGTTATTGGGGATGGGGACAAGGTAATGCAAGAAATTGTTCTGGAAAGGTGCAGAGTTTTTTTAAGGTAGAGAGACAATAGTTGCCATTTGTTGTTATAAACAACAGAAGGCAGGTATGGCTGGGACAGAGGGAGCTATGGCTTTCTTATTTTCTTCAGACCTAGCAAGCGTTTGTCTGACCCAGAGCTTTTACACCTATGGGCTTCCCTTCCTGCCATGTGCTTCCCCAGAGCTTTGTTTATCTAGTTCTTTACAGCTGAGGTTTCTGCTCAAGTGTCTCCTTCTCAGAAAAGCTCCTGACCCTCCTGTCTAAAAGAGAGTCCCCCAACACACACACTAATCCCATCATTCTGTGTCCCTTAATCCAGTTTTATCTTTCTTTATTTCTGTCTGAAATTACAGCATGTGCTTAATCTCCTCCATGATAATATAAACTCCATGAAGGCAGATATTTTATGTCTTCTTCACCATTATATCCTCAGGCTAAACACAGTATCTGATATAAAGTAGATACTCAATATTTCTTGAATGAATGGTTGGATGGAAATGTCAGCTCTCTGAGAGAGCAGTTGTAGCATCACGATGGGGCAGTGTTGCACAATGAGAAGAGTGCCTATTTAGAATACAGACTGGCTGTCAGTCCCTCGTAGACCTGGGTGAACTCAGGCACTCATAAATGATATTACTCAGAATTATTGTGATTTATACCTGAGATAATGTACATAAAGCACTTAGCACAGTGCCTGACTAATCATAATAATGTAATAACCTCTGTTTAATCCCCGGTATCCTTGGATTTACTTAACTTTCATGTTGTGACCAGCAGGGGTCGCTCAAATTGTGCTTTAGCGGTGCTGATTTTGCCTTTGTGACATTGTGCTCATGCTTATAATGAATTCATTAGGGAATTGTCATTGCTCAATTTGAGTAATCACAAATTATTAAAATTTAAGGTTTCCTTGGCATTTCTTTGGCATTCTATTCCTTGTAAAGTCCAATTAGATTATTAAATTAGCATTTACCACCTTCTAGTGTTCTATATAATTTATTTTTTATTTATTTGGCACCCTCCCACACACATACCAGAACGTGAGCCCTGTAAGGATAGGGAGTTTTGTTTCTTTTGTTCACCACTACATCCCTAGCACCTAGAAAAGTGCCTGAAACATGATAGGAGCTCAACTAATAGATATAAGACCTATATATATTATATATAGGAACTCAATTAATACTGAAAACATGGACAAATGTGTAGAAAATATCTTTTTAAAAATATCCTCTCATATTATGTAATACAAATATATTGAAATTATAGCAGCTAACAGAACCTAATATAAATAATTAAAGTGTCATTTGTATTTTTGACCTAGGATTGCCCAAAGGGAAATATTTTTAAAGAGAGAGAGACAATACTCAATATATATCATGAATGAATAAAGAAATGAACTAGAATTTAAAACATATAAAATAAAGAAGTCTTCCAAAGCAATATATTAGTAGGCTATAAAGTTGTGTACATACATGGTAAGGAAATTTAATTGGCTTCAGGGAGGTCTTGAACTGAATATTGAGATATTTGGGATTTGGATTGTCAGGGGGTGCAGACTGTGTTCTATGTATAGTGATTCAAGAAATAAAAATAAACATGAAGAAGTCCATTCATTTATTCAATAAATATTTTTAAGTACTGCTATGGTCTGAATGTGTCTCCCCAAAATTCATATGTTGAAACCTAATCCCCAGTGTGATGGTATTAAGAGGTGGGGCCTTTGCAAGGTGACTAGGTCTTGAAGGCAGAGTTCATATCAACGGGATTAGCACCTTTATAAAAGAGGCCCAAGGGAGCTTGTTTGCTCCTTCCACTATGGGAGAACACAGCTAGAAGGTGACATCTGTGAGGAATAGGCCCTCACCAGACACCAAATCTGCTGGCACCTTGATCTTGGACTTCCCAGCCTCTAGAACTGTGAGAAATAAAAGTTTGTTGTTTATAAACTACCCAGTCCGTGGAATTTTTTTTATAGCAACCCAAATGGACTAAGACAAGTACTTATAATTTTCTGAACACTAAATACTATAAAAGGATTCAAAGATTATTTAACTATGTGTCATCAGGAACAGATAATCTAGAGAAGAAGTTTATGCAGATGATTATCCTACAAGTTAACAAATGCTAGAACCATCATTGGTAAGTACTCTAAATTGTTAAAAGAACTTGAACAACTGAGCAATTATTTTCTTGCTGGAGAGATTTTACAAGTCTTCACGGATGAGATTGTGTGGGTTGAGCATCCCTAATCTGAAAGTCCAAAATCCAAAATGCTCCAAAGTCTGAAACTTCTTGAGTGCCAACATAACACAAGTGAAAAATTTCACACTTCACCTCATGTGATGGATCACAGTCAAAATGCAGTCAAAACTTTGTTTTATGCACAAAATTATTAAAAAATATTGTATCAAATTACCTTCAGGTTATGTGTATAAGGTGCATATAAAACATAAATGAATTTCACGTTTAGACTTGGGTCCTAGCCCCAAGGAATCTCATTATGTGTATGCAAATTTTCCAAAATCTGAAAAAGTCCAAAATGCTTCTGGTCCCAAGCATTTTGGATAAGGAATGCTCAGCCTATATTTGAACAAGGCTTCAAGTATAGGTATGATTTTGATGACCACAGATAAAGAGTGTGGGAGGAGTCTAGGATGAATGAAATCAATATTTCTCAATTATCTTTTATTTTTTTTCCCATCAGGAGCTGTGTTTGATGAAAATACTAGAAAAATATTGGTTGTACAAGATCGAAATAAAGTAAGTTGCTCTGCTTTATAAATTGCTTTCCAAATGTTTTCTTTATAGAGAAAAATAAAATGTAGAAATTTTGATATGCCTAAGGAGTTATAGAAAGATATTTTTAAAGTTGTTTCTAAGCAGTTATGGATCACTTAGATATTTATTTAAACCAAAAAGGCTATATGCCCTGTTCTAAGCACTAGGCATACATCAGTGAACAAAGCAAAGTTTCTACATTTGGAGCTTGTATTCAAATGTGTATGATAGAAATAATAAAATGAATAAATAATATGAAAGGTGGGATAAGTGTTATTAAGCATAATACATGGTGCAGGGATAAAGGAAATGACTGGGTTTGCTATATTATATATTAATTTCTGTACGGCTAGTACCTTGCACTCAATAAATTTTTGTTGAATGAATGAATAAGCCTATGAGACACTCTGATAGCTTCTATCTCATTGGTAACAGTGATAATATTGTAGCTAGATTTATCTAAATACAGTAGGTCTGAATTCTAAAAAGTGATAGTAGCATTAAAGACTAGAACAATGAAAATAAAAGATAAGCAAACTTCTAGCATCTGACCAAGCTGGAGTAAAGGCAGAACAAGAAAGTCGCATGATATAAGAGAACCAAGTGGAAGACGCTTAGCAGGTCTGTCCCCTTGTTCTAGATTCTTGAGATATGGTTGAAAGAAATTAGTGGTCTTTTGGGGGTTGTGTTTACACAACTTCTGGTCAGGATTTTAGTAGCCATGCCCAGGGTAGGTTCTAAAATGAATCCTCTGCTTAGGAGAACAGAAGATTTCTGTGGAACCAAGAAAATAGTAAGGAAAAGGATCAGAAAATGATTCATTCCTTTTCACTCATCCTAGAAGCCCTAAAATAAACTTGAATTTATCTTCAAGACAAGTTTTTTAAAAAATAGTGCTATTAAACTTGAAATTGCTTTAACAGAGTAGGTGTCCTAACATTCTGTTAACATCTCTGAAAAATGAGTTAGAAAGTGTACCCTTTGTTGTTACCCAAAATACCTATTTTTTGGGCTAGCAATTCCTACCACTGAGGAAGGATTGCAGAGTAATAGATGAGACCATCATTATATCATCCACATTGTCTTCTATTTTCTATTTACTTACAAACACACACACACATACACAGAGAGACACACATATTTATAATTGGCAAATGTATATGAAAATTTGTCAACCCATTTGCCATTCTGAAATATGATGGAACTACTCTATTGTTTAAAATCACGTATTTTTATAAGTTAAAAGGATCCTTTACCTTATATAGTATACATAAAAATCAGATATGCTTAAGGAACTAAATGACTTCATGAACTCAAAGCAGGGAGGGGTCATGTATGTGAACATTGGGTATTACCCAACAAAGCAACCAGGCACAAGAACATTTAAGAATATTTCTTTTAGAAGAGAGTGGAAAGTTCCTTTTTTAAGATTAGGGAAAAAATAGATCATGGAATTTTACACTTGAAGCAGAGATAATTTTGTCTTCTTTTATAGGAAGGGAGAACAAAGACAAAAAACACAATTCAAAGAGGCTGAATTTTTAAAACCCATCCTCAATAACTTTTTTCTCATAAAACAATATATTGGAAAGATAGAATAATAATAAATTAGTAGCTAGGAAATCAATCAGAAGATTCTAGATGGGAAACTCACAGGCAACAGGTAGATATAAGGATGTTTGACACTAAACTAGATTTTATTCCAAATTCACAGCTCTGAAGGAGTGTAAGACTAAGATATGGATTCTGATTGGATTTACATAGAATGTTCCCATTAAGTCTGAGGAAAAGATCAAAAAGTATATGAAAAAAGTGGACGGTAGTTAAGGATTAGTGAGAAAATATCAAATCAACTTTTTAAATTTCTTAAAAGAGGGTTAGAATCACCCTGGCCTGGATTTTAACCCTGAGTTTATCACACACTGGCTGTGTGACCCCAGGCAAGTTATTAAGCATTTTTATGCCCTCAGTTTTATCACCTCTAAAATGGGAACAGTAATAATCTTTCATGGGATTATTGTGAAGTTTAAATGTATGTAAACTTTTAAAAAAATATTTAGCATAGTGTCTGGAACATAGTAAGCATTCAGTGTATATTTAGCAAGCATTTTAATATTATTGTCATAGTGCTAAACCCAGTTAATGGGATATTTTAATATAAAGAAAAAAAGAGTGGGAAGACATGCTTATCTCACTATTGATCACATCTAGAACATAAACCAGGTTTTTTAAACCACATAACTTAGGCCTCTCTACCTCCCTCTTAGAACTCAGGCTTAAGCTTTTTAAAAATAAACTCTTTGAACCTAATGGAGCCAGAAAATGTCACAAACTACTTACTAGCATAAAAGTGTATCTACTCTTTCCATATATGTTTTAATTTATGAAATAATCAAAATCAAATTTGTATGAGCCATTTTCAATCCTTATATCTAGCATTTTCCTCTAATAAGTTCATATTTCCAAATTATATAAACAGTTAATCTCCAATCATTTATAGTTAAGTCTATTTTGTAAGTTGACTTTGATTGTTTTTAGGAAGTATTTGTCTGCCCCATTATAACATTTCTTTTGTTAGAATTTACAGTGGTGAAGTCCAACATCTATCAACAAAAGACTGCCTAGTTTTTGTAGAAACAATGTTTCTGGAACTATTTCAAAATAGAACCCAAAATATAGTACATTGATATAGATATATTTCTACATTAATAAAATAAATCATAATATGCTTTATAAATTAATGTTAAGCCTAAGCCAGACGTGGAAGAGTCGAAAGCCTTAATACTGTACCCACATAATGAACAGTCTTTGGAAACTCTGGGAACCATGCCACTTGTCTCCAACCTAGCATAGCTGAGAAGTGACACATTCTTTAAGAAGCATTCATCCAGGAAATGAGTGGGTCACAAAACACACCAGTAAAAGGTCCACAACTTGTTTTATGAATGAAGAAAAGAATAAGGTTTACTGGCCAAAGGTACAGCTCTCTTACGAATATGTTATAATTTCTCAATCATTCTTCAGCTTTTATCATGGTGACGGATATAACAGAACTCTAACAAGAAAAAAATAATCATGTCAGCCATAAGAATATTGCCCATGTCATCTAATAGTTATTTTTAATCTGTTTTTTTCTATATTTATCCCTGTTCCAAGATCAGTTCTTCCCACTTGCCCCTCCTCACCAAAAAAAAAGAAAACACAAAGAAATGGTAGACAGTTAAACACAAACTAATCCATTTTATTCACACTACCCATGAACAGCAATTACATTTTTACATAAAATCATTAATACATACAACAAAAACTTAAGAGTAATATATCTGATTAAAAACACAATACAGGAAATAGATGTGAAAATTAAAAACAGCATACTTTAGTGATTAAATTTATACTGTATTATCTACTTATTTATAGCAGCATCTGTAAGATTCTCCTATTTGTTCATAGTTAACTAGCAGCGAAATTTTTTAAATTACAGAAATTCAGTAGATGTTTCCCTCCAATGTTTCATTCATACAGAATTTATCACATTAACCAAAGCAAACTACTTCTATTTCCTAAGAAAAAGATGGGAAAAGACTTCATCAGTCACTAGCTCCCCCAAAAAAGAAAGGAAGGAGAGGGAAGGCAGCTAAAAAAAATTACATGCAATTACCAAAAATAAATTCTCAACTACCTTGACCAATTATGGATGGATTTTGTAGAGTCTTCCTGTGTGTGTGTGTGTGTGTGTGTGTTAGTGAATAAATGGTATTTAACTTTATTTTCTAACCATATACTGCAGTTGAAAAATATGTGGAAGTTTCCAGGAGGCCTGTCAGAGCCTGGAGAAGATATTGGTGAGTATCTTACATATTTTTAATTGGCTTGGAAATGTTGACAACATTAATGTGTTTACTTTCTTGCGTTATGCCTAAGAATCTGAATTTAAATTTTCTAATTTGTTCAGACTAAGTCAGAAAATTTCAGAGAAATTTTATATCATCAGGGCTGATATAAAATTAACGGCAAAATTTCTAATATTACAACTTATTCCATTAGTATAAATAATATCATTAGGAGCATACCACCTATTCTTCTGTTTATGACTGCTTCTAGATTAATTTGTCTCAAAAGGAGAAGCTTTGGATATACATTAGTAAAGTTTAGTATTAAAGGTTATTTTGGATATGACTAAAATTGTTGTTGGAATTGAATTCTTGACCATTCCATCACAGAAGGATCGAGAATAACTTTTAAATGAACTTTGAAATAAGTATAATAAAATCAGTTATACAATAGTGGTGATGTAAATCTTTTCTTTATGAGAGTTTTATCTACTATTTATCTTAAATAGGAGGCCAAAACAAAGTAAAATATATGAGAAAGTCTCAAATGAGAAATAACCCCCAAATACAACTTACTTAGCTCAATACTTAAAACAGAAAAATAAGAAATAAGCTAAGAATTCTTTATGTCGCTGATTTACAGGAAATAGAAACATGGAAACTAAATTTTCCTACCCATTCCTTAAACCATTGGATCAAATTCAATCTCCATTGTAATAAATCAATAGGTAATTCATTTGATACCAGTATTATTTCTCCATGACTTTTCCCTTAATATGCAAAACCCCTAGTCTCTTTGCTCAACAATTAAGGCAATTTTCTAAATTATCTTTAAATATTTTATTTAAAAATGTGTATGTACTTGAAAGTTATTTTTTTAATGCTGAATAGATCAAAATGCCCTATACACATTTATTACAGCCAACTCCTAACAATTCATGAATCAACTGATTGCATTAAGATGTACCAATAGCAGATCTCGGTTTTAGGTACTTACTGGTCTTTTGTTTAGATTATATAAGTCTTCTGTTGATAAAGGATGGTTTTGTAGTGGTGCAAGTGCTGAAAGAGAAGGCCGTTTGCTATCCAACCTAATTATCTCACGCTATTCATATGTGATATGTGAGTGTGGGAACTAGTTAAGCTTATGTTTTGCATCCTTACCCAGTCCTTACTGTGCAAAACGCAGTCTGTAGAAGGTTTCTTTAGCTTCCTCTCCTGAATCTTGCCTTTTCAAAAGAATTGATCGTTTTCATTTGAACTTTTATGGATCCTCTGAATTTCAGTTATACTTATTTTTAGATGTAAATGAAGAAACATATTTCCAAGCCAAATGTTTAAGTATACTCCAGATCCTTCTTCTTTAAGTCCAGATAATTAAAAATTCACTACTTTAAGTATTTGTGGTTGTCACAACAACCCAGTGATCATATATATGCCTCAGTCATGTGGAATTAAGAAAAAAAGCTGCAATTGGCATTAACCATACTTCCTAGGCATTATATAAATTAAAGCTTTGCCTTAAAATTAATAAAGCATTGAAAAGCAGCTAGAAATGGTCACTGACAGTAGAGGTCTGAAAGACTATGTCTATATGAAGGCATTTCTGTTTTATAACACAGTAGAAAATAATGGATATTCTTAATGATGAAGCCAAATCATCTAAGCGTTACTGAAATTATTTTCTAAACTCTGTATTTAGGAAAGTATGTAATATACTTTAGGGATACTGTCATCACAAATGGTTAAACATTTATATTGGCTCTTAAATAGTAAATACTAGTTAACTGGGAAACACATTTGTTTGAAATCCTTCATTCTTTGAAAATACTAGGTAAATGAAGCATTATTATCTATAGTGTTTAAAAAAATGTAAGAGGGTCATATGTAAAATAGAATGCAATCCTCAAGGCTTTAATATAAAATAATACCCTAAGAGTATAAAGGTATCTGTAAGATTAAAATGGTCAAACTGCCTTCCTAAAAAATCTCATTACCACTGACAAGAGGACAATCTCCTGTATCAGCCAAAGAACTCAACGCAGTGGAGCCTGACAGAGGTCATCAGTGCACTAAAGTCAAAGGGAAACACCAGAAAAACCCACATTCTGCAAAATTTTTCCTATTTTATTTCAACCTAACTCTGTTATTAAATATTACAAAATAGAAATAACAAATATAAACTCTATTTCATTATTGTTCTGTAACTAAACAATATGACATATTTAAACATATCTCTTTGATCAGCAAAAATAAAAACAAAAATCTCTTAGTTTTTCAAACCTACAAAACAGTAAATGTTATTTCAGTTTAGCTTACGTTACATTAAAGTAATCAAGGTACAACGGAATAAAGCACTTTATCTTGTTAAAAAATTTAAATTTATGTTGAAATCCTTAGGGAGAAGATTTCTATCTTAATGTACAAGGGGTCTCCCATACCCCGGGTACAAAAGCACTTATTTGCCCATTCAATTTTCAGTCTAGTCAATGATATGCTGATTCAAGTTAAACTGATCAGAACTATCCAGGCCCTACTGATTTTCTATCAACTGCTATGATGACTGCTGAGCAGGGCAGATCTGCTCACAAGCCCCATCCAGCGCTTCCATGACATATGAACAGCCTAGACTCAAGAGCTGAATGCGGAACTCTTGATTCGTGGTACTAAGAGCTAAATAGGATCCCCATGATTACTTCTCAGAGCATTTAAAGAATAAAAATAAACATTTCAACAACAGTTAGGGGGACATTATATAAAACTTAAGACTAGTGCCACAATCTTTAACAATAAATTTAATAACATGTATTTATGCCAGATTAAAATTTATTGTTATTATTAAGGAAAGTTTTTTTTTTCTTAACCTAGATTCTTCTTTTATCTGTTCAGTTTAAAAATATCATTTCTAACCATGTTTAACCTATGGGCAAAACTCAATTATAAGGGAAGTCAGCACGTAATTGAAATATGGCAGATAAATGTCTTATATTTCAAAATGCTTTGCATCTTTCCATAGCTGTTTCTTAGACAAAAAACAAGAGCCTGTCCAGGGGATTGGTAAGACAGTCTACAGTCAGAGCACACAGGAATTGAGACACATTCTGTGACTTCCTCTTCTTTGCCTATTTTTCACCAGTAGGATTACTGAGAAGGCAAATATCATTTACTATTTAACAAACAAGAACAATGGAGGCATTAAAGGGTATTTGAACAGAAATCTTTGTGACAGCAGTGCAGCTCCCAGCAAAGGGGTCAAGAAAGGCAGCTTTCTAAAGGGCTTCTCATAAATGCTTTGGGAGACAATGACAGAGCATCACAAAATTAGGGAAGTCCATTTAGGGGGTCCATCTAGATGTTTAGAAAAAGCCACAAAAATATCTTAATGGCAATAAAAATCCTGCCACAGAAATTTCATTTAATTAAAAAATCACCCTTATAATGTGAAAACCTTTGTTGTATTATAAAATTCTATACATTGCAAGTTTTTTGAAAACTTCCTATTAAACAACCACAGCATTTAATGTTGAAACAATGAATCCAAGTTCTGTGGAATCTTATCTCAAGAAACAAAGGAAATGTCAAAAATTACTCTGGTGGGGTTTTACGGACGGCATAACCATAACAAAATCGTTATAAAGGAATCTGTGCTGACCTGGAGGCTTGAGAGTCCCACCCAAGACCACCAGGAGAGATTAGAATCATTTCATTAGAATCATTTCATACATTCTGCAGCTCAACAGACTTTTATAAGGAAGAGGCGGCAGTTTTGATGGGTGATCAGGAATAGGAAAATAATGAAGAAATATTTTAGAATATTAACCGCAGCTTTGCAACATATGTTTTTACCTTTTGCTAAATAGAGCAGGGAGAAGTTAAGAAGAAGTGACCTCAAAAATGTAAAGGTGGATAAACCTCCAAGTAGCAGCTAAAAAAATATTCACTATTCCAAAAGCTTCTTAAACATACAGTGGTAAGAAAATATTTTGGTATTTCAGGATGTCCAGAAGGCAAAGAGTTTGTATTGAAAACTTTACTTTCTTGGGGTAATGTTCTGCTTTTAAACCTTGAATGTAATGCTATTTTCACTGCAAATCTTTGATGATAAAGTTTCTAAAAGTGTGATCCTTATCGATTTGTACCTCTCTCTTTTATGTAGGAGACACAGCAGTTCGAGAAGTTTTTGAAGAGACTGGTATAAAATCAGAATTCAGGTCCCTCCTGAGTATTCGGCAACAGCACACAAATCCCGGAGCTTTTGGGAAGTCAGATATGTATATCGTCTGCCGCCTAAAGCCATATTCATTCACCATAAATTTCTGCCAGCATGAATGCTTAAGATGTGAGTGGATGGATCTCAATGACCTGGTCAAGGCTGAAAATACTACTCCCATCACCAGCAGAGTTGCTAGACTGTTGCTATATGGGTACAGAGAAGGGTTTGACAAGATTGATCTGACCATGGAAGAACTTCCAGCAGTTTACACAGGCCTGGTCTATAAGTTGTATCACAAGGAACTGCCAGAGAATTACAAAACTATGCCAGGAATGGATTAAATTCACATTTACATGTTTAAAAAATTTTTTAAGTAAATTGTACATGTAGATTAACGTATGCCATATTATAAAAAGTAGTGAACATTTGGGATTGATTAACTAAATATCTGACTCTAATTTTCTAATGTATATGATTTCCATGAATAAAATTTGTTTGTAAATGTGCACATTTTAAAAGCCTCTTTTCAAATAAAGCAAATGTATGAAAAAGACTGCAGCTCTAGGTAAGCTTCACTGGATAACAGCAGGTGCTATATAAAAGGGGGAGGGAAGTCTACACATTTTCCATGAATTTTTGTTATTTTTCTTTACTGAGACAATGGTTAAATATTTACTGTTGGATAAAATGTTGTCTGACGAGTTGTCCAAACAGAGCTGTACACATTTATTTTCTTTTTCTCTGATTAACAAATTTCTAAAATATACTACTTCTTTCACGCAAAATTAGATTAGATGCTACCATTAAAATCAGCTCTTAGCAGACATTGGAAGAAAAAGTATAGCTTTCTGCCCAGGTCCTGTTTTGGATCCAAGTTTATACTGCCCAGTTCGTTTCAGTGCCACATACCAACTGGAGTATTTCCTTGACCGGTAAGTATTGTAGTTATTAGATTCCAGTCGTTCAAAAAAGAAACACTCGTCTGTAACACATTTCTGAAAAACAAAGGGAGAATTACTTGTTATTATACTTTTCATATTAAGTATTTGTGATAGTACAAGGCCTATTCTGCTCAACGAGCAGCAGTGGTCTTGGGTTCAGCAGGATAATCAAATTAACAAGACTCAATAGGCCAAACTGTGACACAAACTAGCTCTGCAGAAGGATGCAGGCCAGGAACACAGCACGTTATCAGGACAGCACCAAGCACGTCTCTTCAGCAGGAGGCCAGGGACCATTCTCCAGCCCCTACAAGAGACAGGTCAGGTGTTAAGCAGCAAGACCACACACATGGTACAGGAACCACACTGGTTCAGACTTGAAACATCCCATGAACATATATCCAGGGGTCCCCTGCAAGCAGAGACACACCCAGTAATAAAAAGTACACTATACTTAGGGAAGCCCAAAGCTATGGCTTCCAGTGGGTATTTATGATCCATCCACACTCCTCCCAGTCTCCAGACAGGTCACTAATCAGGGGTCATTTTTACTTTTATCAGGTTTTCAGTGAAGCAGTGCTAGAAAGGTAACCTAGTGTAATCTTGTGATAAAGAAGACGGAGGGTTGTTAATATTTTACTCACAGAAACAGAATTAATTCCCTAAAGTATAACAATTTTCTTTAGTGGCTAAAGTTGTTTTAAGGCATAAAAAGAATGGTTTATTGCATAGAAAATAATTAATGATATATAATGCCAAAAATTATATTGCAACATTATACTACATATGATTAGCAATCTCCAAACACTAATAGATGATGAGGAATAAGTAATACAGAACATATTCATTTTTGGCAATCTCTTTCTTAAGGGAGGGGAAAGGACTGTGCCTTTTTATTTCAATTCAACTATTTATCATGAAAAAATAGCTGACTTCCAAATAGCTGGACCTGGAAATAATATTCTAAGTAACAGAGACTAATGGGATGCCACACTATTTACATGTTCAAAACACTACTTCACACGGTAGCACTGATGATACTTACTGACCTCTAGCGTGGGGAGGGAGGAGATCAAGAGTTTACTCACTTTAAAAGAAAAAACATCATTTATTTTTTACATTACAATTACATATATTATCAATTGAATGAAAAACATATAGAAAACCATATAAATTTTTACACATTTGTATCTACACATATAAGATGTATACATAGATACACTGCATAAATATATGGTTTTGTATTAATGAGTAGGCCAGATTTCAGCTTATTTTTGTATTACTCATATCCAGGAAACTTCAGGTTTGGGAAAACCCACAGTAAAAAGATTTGAACCTTTCCCCAGATTCTTTGGTTCCAAGATAAGGCAAACAATCGCGCAAACTGTGACAAAAACATGACAAAAATTAAAAATAAAGGACTGGAAAAGACCTAAAAGTAAATAACGTGTCTCAGCCATCTAACATAAGGGTATGATATTAGATACTGTAATCTGCTTCTAGAGATAAGAATTTTACTGGATATTTGCTTGGTTTTAATATTTTGACCACTGTTCATTGAATTTTTAAAAATTGAAATACAAACAACTAATTTGCAATTATATAATACATTATCAATAAAAACACTTAAGTCTTTCTGATCCAAATAAATCAAGTGGCCTTACAGAGAAGCAAACATTGTACAGGACCCAGATATATGATACACAGGACTGTCTTGTGCTGTTCATAAAGATTCAAGTATGGTAAGAGTAATATAAACATTCCAAGAGTAATGCAGATATTTCAAATCCAATACTTCCACTCTACCTTGGATGAAATTTAGTTACCCTTCTTACATGAACTGAAGTTTAACCTGTGTTAACTTTATTTTCATTGCAACTGATTAAAAAAAACCTCTCCTTTTCTTATTCCAGGTTTAAAACCAGGAATAGAAGTGGAGGGGAAGTAAAGAGTAAAAGGAAAAGTCATAGTAATCATGAAGGTAATGTTAAAGATCATCATCGACCTTCACAGGCTGATTCTCCAGAGGCAAACTTAAGACCATTCCATCATATGTTCATTTTTGGTGTACTGTCAGCTTCCGGAGGCCCCACCTTGCTAGATGGCACTCCCTACAATGCTTGGCCTCCTGGGATACTTACCATGCCAATAATGTTTGCCTTTTAAGCCAGTTCCTAGTATTTCAGAGAAAAGAAATAGTACCAGGGACTAAGTGGATACATCACGGAACCCACAAACTTTTTTCCTTTTTTTTACAGAAGTTACTAGTACCTTTGAAAAAACAGTGGCGGGAATGAAAACTTGCATCTGTGCTGAATGTTCAGCCATGCAAATTTACAAAACAACCGTTCTGCACTTGACGACATTTTTTTAAATCACTAGGAGAGCCAGAATTCAGTTCTTAAGAAAAGCAGATGTTTAACAGCCCAATATAAATACAATTTTCAAGTCTGTCCATTCTAAGTTTACAAATCATCTTCAGTGACTGTGATCTCAGTGTTCCTATTAAAACTTGGTACAATATAATTTTTATTAAACATTCTAAACATATTTACAGAGCTCTTTTCCTATTCTCAATGTTTGTTCGCCATTTCAAACTTAAGAGAAAAAGGTCTTCAGAAGAACCTCATAGAGGAAGTGGATAAGTGACTTCTAAGGGCTTGTAACAACTTGTACCTTTCTTTTAAGGCCTTATTTCATACAGGCTAACAGCTGAGAAGTTCATGGTTATTGATGGCTTTTCATGTACATCATTTCATTTAAAAATCACAACAATTTTTTAACATAATTATACTCATTAAAAAATGAGGAATTTAGGCCAGGCGCAGTGGCTCACACCTGTAATCCTAGCTCTCTGGGAGGCCGAGGCAGGCGGATTGTTTGAGCTCAGGAGTTCGAAACCAGCCTGAGCAAGAACGAGACCCCGTCTCTACTAAAAATAGAAAGAAATTAATTGGACAACTAAAAAAAAATATATAGAAAAAACTAGCCGGGCATGGTGGTGCATGCCTGTAGTCCCAGCTACTCGGGAGGCTGAGGCAGGAGGATCGCTTGAGCCCAGGAGTTTGAGGTTGCTGTGAGCGAGGATGACGCCACGGCACTCTAGCCTGGGCAACACAGTGAGACTCTGTCTCAAAAAAAAAAAAAAAAAAATGAGGAATTTAAAGCTCAGTGCTTTTAGTAACTTATTTTAGAGTATGGACACCTTTCGTCCATGTATCTACCTGACATCTTTTCATCAAATTAAGTTTTCCTTTATTTTGTTGATTTTTTTTAAGATTTAAGAATAATTTGAGGGTACAGGAAGCACACAGTTCAAACAATGCATTTATTCATTCAATGCATACATCTTGTTTCTTCTAAGCACCTGGGATGCATCAGTGAACAAAACTAAACAAAGACCCCTGCCTTTGTGCCACTCAAATTCTAGCTAGGGGAGACACACAATAAGGATAACTGAACAAATAATATTCTATGTTAAAATATGAGAAACATGAGGGAAAAAAAGTAAAGCTAAGCAGGGTAAGAGGGACTGGGAGTGGTGGGGGCAGAGGTTAGGCTGTAATATTTAACAGCACGGTCACAGTAGGCTCCACTGAGAAACTGATTTTTGAGTAAACACTTGAAGGAGGTGAAGGAGTTAAGCACCCAGATGTCAGAGAAGAGCATTCCAATCAGAACAGCTGGTGCACAGGCCCTATGACAGGATCATACCTGAGTGTTTGAGGCCAATGTGGTTAAGTAGAGAGCTTGAGAGGAAGAGTAGTAGGAAATGAGGTTAGAGAGGGAGGTAATGGGATGGGACAGGAGGGCAGAACCCACAGAATTTTGAAGGCTAGTGTAAATATTTTGGCTCCCACTCTAAGAAAATGGAGAGCCACTGTAGGCTTTTGAGCAGACAAACAGGATCTGACATATTTTTCTAGGTTATTCTTGCTGCCAAGACTACAAGGGGCCAAAAGTAGACACAGAGACACCAGTTAGAGGCTTACTGAGTAATATAGGCAGAGAGAATAGGGACTCAGATCACAGAGTTAACAGTAGAGACAAGAAGCTGTCTTATATTTTGATGGGAGAGTCAACAGAGTTTCCTGATAGACTGGACATACAGTGTGACAGAAACAGGAATCAAGGATAGCACTGCAGTTTATGTTCTAGAATGATGGACTTGCCATCAACTGAGATGGGGAAAACTATGAGTGGGAAAAACTTTATAGGAAAAGGTTAGTAATTCAGTTTTGCACATGTTGAGTTTGAGATGAATATTAGACATCCAAATGGAGATAGTAAGCATTAATTGAGCACCTACTGTGCAACAGACACATCACATAATTTTCTTTCCTTCTTGCTAATGCTAATAGCCACAAAATTGGAAGTTGAAAAGTATTCATTTATCTGGAGTGCTAGAAAGTGTGTTATGTAAAATAATTCCAATAAAACATTATTCTCAATTCTAAAAGGTATGAACCACAAAAAAAAACCAAATATAGATATACACATGTATGGCCATCATATAAATCTGTTATATGTTAGTGAAGGGGCAACACATCAAAGTTTCCCTGGAGGCTGTCCACATAAACCAGCTTAGGGGGGTCCTATAAGAGGGCCCAATAACCATTTGTTGATACTGGTGATGATGCTAATGATCGTAAAGATGGTGCTGGGACTTTGACCCTTCAGGGGGGTATCTGAACACAGAAGAAACTAATTAATATGAAAAAGCATAATCAACACTTCAAATAGCTTGACTTTTTTGTCTAGATATTTAATTTACTTTAAAATTTCAAAAAAAAATAAAGTTATGTGGGATATTGATACAAAATGAAAAGCTGATCCTGGGAAATGGTGGGAGCCAGGTTTCTCACTGTTGGGGTGGGAGGTTACAGACAAGCCAAGGAAGGGAGGCTAAAATATTCATGTGGTACCCATAGAGTAGGGTTGGAGACCTCAGTATGAACTGACTCTTGTTTAATATAGATACAGCTGGCTAAATATAGAAATATCTATAGATATGTATACACAGTGTGGTTAGTATATGCATATATTTCTTGTTCCGTCAGCTGAGAGGGCTTAAAAGCAAAGACACCTCAGTAGCAAAAAGCACACCCAGCATCCAGACCATGGTTTCTAATACCATTCTCCAACAAAAGGAACAAAGTCTCCCTGGAGAAACGGCTCATTCTAGGCTGGCATAGGGAATATACAAGATGGTCCTGGAGCATCTTGTAGGACAAAAAGTAATAAAGTGCTCAAAATAGACACATTGAGTGGGGTATGTCAACGAGTACAGGAACCAACTGAAAGAGCTCCCAATGGCCAAAGCTGGAACGATTTGAGCAACAAAATCAGTAATGTAGTATTGGATTATAACTCAAACTATAAATAATATCTGTGAGCATATACAAAAATAAATGATTGAATAAATAAATAAATGGAGCAGAATGGACAAATTTCCCATGCAAAAAAAATCCAAATAATTTATGTAGATACTAGCCCTCAAGGAGGTGGAGTATAACCATAACCCCCCATCCCTTAAGTGTGGATTATGCACAGTGACTTCCTTCCAAAGAGTATAGTACGGAAAGGGGGGGAAAGAGTAACTTTACAGTGAAGACACATACTCTCTCAGCCAGGTGAGCAAGGTTAACATCATGAGTGATAAATCACGAAGATAGCATGTACCCTTATATGATGTCATGAAAATAGTACCTTACTTCTGTGATCCTCCTCCCAAACACTCACAATCCCTGTCTAACCATGAGGAAAACATCAGGCAAACCCAAATTGAAGGACATTCTAAAAAATACCTGACGAGTAGTCCTCAAATTGTCAAAGTAATAAAAAATAAGGAAAGTCTAAGAGACTGTCACAGTCTAGAGGAGACTAAAACATGATGACTAAATATGGGATCTTGAAACAGAAAAAGGACATTAGGTGAAAACTAAGAAAATATGAATAAAGTATGAACTTTAGATAGTAGTAACATATCAATATTGGTTAATTAGCTGTGACAAGTGTACCATTCTAACATAGGACGTTGATAATAGGAGAAATTGAGTATGGAGTATATAGACACTATTATTTTTACAACTTTTCTGCAAACCTAAAACTATTCTAAAACTAAAATTTATTTTTTTTTAAATGGCTGTCTATTTTCCTAGAGTAGGAGCCAAAATATTTATAGTAGCCTTCAAAAGCTCCATGGGATCTGCCTTCCTGTTCTATCCCATTACGTCTCTGACCCTAGTGCTACAGGTACCATTATAAAAAAGAGTTTCTCAAGTAACTGGATATAGTAACTCTAGCTATAACATGAAAAACAAAAGCACCTCATTCATTTTTGTGCCCTACAATGCCCAAATACAGATAATTTGTTTATATATACATATCACTTTATTTCATCAAACTGTAAATACCATGTAGGTAAAGATTTTCATCTATTGTGTCAAATGCTGTATCAGTGCCTAGCACAGAGTAAGTGATCAATAAATATTTGCTAAATCAATGAACAAATGAAATTACTTTAGATAGTGTACCATAAAAATACAATTCAATGGCATTGAAAAATCTAAATAAGAACTAAAGAAGTAGGACCAGGGAAAATCCACACTAGAAATTGAAATACAGAATATGGTTTAAATGGGCTACTTGGTCCCTGAGGAAACTAGACCAGATGGTCCTTTTCCAGAGTTTGACTATCCTAACTCTTGACATCTGTGAGGACTTCTGGTGGGCTGAGAAATCTGGGCCCTAATCTTGCCTTGATCCCTAACTAACTTGTATCTTTGATCGAGTCCTTTAACTTCTCTGGGCATCACTTCCCTCATCTGTAAAATAAGATTGGATTAAATGATCTTTAGAATCTCCCCCAATCTCTAATAGCCTTTGCACACAGAAAAGAAATAATAACTATTTTAACAGAATAAATTCTCTTTCTGCTCCCCATATCCTCCCAGCCCTCGCCCCCACCTCCGCTTTCCTCTCCTTGTGCATTGGCCTCACAATTCTAGTCCACTCCTAATTTTAGATTTGAACCTTATGACCATTTCCTCATGCTCTGTTTACTGGGTTGTTTATTCTTTTACAGTACTTTGAATTTGCAGTTTTGGCTTATAAGAGAGTTTGCTCAATAGGAATCTGAAAATGCTTTTGCTTACACCACACTTCTGAGAATTAAAAACAGACATGATGTAAGTATCAATGTTGGCAATTTCAGAACAAAATGAAACACACAAATTGTGCAAAGTTAAAAGTAAATTTGATCTTAATCTTGTAATTATCTATAGGTTGTATAAAAATTTAAAGAATTTGTTCTAAAAGAAGCAGTAATTCTTATTAGGCATTAACGTTTGCATTTAATTTAGTATTTTATCTCTGAAAAATGGCCTACATTCCTCTTCAATTACTGTATTTTTCTGACAAATTTAATCGGTATAGATTGTCAATCTAATTAAGCCTTCAAAAATCTATTTTCCCCACTTTACTATACTGTAGATTTCATTTCATTGTTAAGTCCCCTCAACTAAGAAAGTTATTCTATAGGCAAAATGTA
Organism: Propithecus coquereli; assembly: GCF_000956105.1. Taxonomy (NCBI): domain Eukaryota; kingdom Metazoa; phylum Chordata; class Mammalia; order Primates; family Indriidae; genus Propithecus; species Propithecus coquereli. The sequence goes on along the minus strand of NW_012148875.1, from coordinate 2,365,542 downwards.
TTTCACTTTTATAGCAATTAAATGAATATCCTCAGAGAATATAAATAACTTTTCCATATTTCACCATTGTGGATCAACACAAGTTATATTCTACAACTGACTGAGATATTTTTTTCGGAGTATCATGATCTATACTCTAGCATTATATAGAAATAAGGTGCAACTTTCTAGCAGATGAACAGTCAAGTTTTTTCATACCGGTGCTAACATTGTGGTTGTTTGGTAATTTAAACTCAAAAGTACAATTAACCTCACTATGACTACTTAAATCATAAATCCTAATATTTGTTCTTGGCTTCTGTTGCTCATAGCAACAAAATTTATCCTGCTATGGAATTGAGTAAAAAGTCTATTGTGCTTTAAAGAACTACTCAACTGCAGCCTCCAAATATAGGCTTTGGCAGTTAAATCATAGTTACTCTTTCAACTTTCATATTTCATAACTTCAAAAGGAGAGAAAAGACCCTTCAGAAATATTTTCAAACGGTGAGAAATCAGTAGCCTGAATGCATTCCTACCATTAATATGTGAAGACGTTTGGGTAAAAATGGTATACAAACCGGTCTTCTTTCGTATTCTAACTGGTAATAATCAATCTAACATAACTCTTAGAAACCAAATGTTTTATGTATCCAGAGTACTCGTCTTTCTGGGAGGAAACTAGAATGTTTTAGAAATTATTGCGGGAATCACACACGGGTAAAATGCAGAAGAACCCCAAGATGTGCCGTAACACAGCAATCTGAAAAAGGCCCAGGTAGAGGAGTGGGAAGGATTATGCCTTTGGGAAGTGCAAGTTCATAAATCCCAGTTTCTCCAGGTTATGAGGCACATCTGCATCCCCAAATGATGGCTACTGATAGGAACACTGGACTTACATGAAAAGTAGCTGCTGTTGACAGCTCAAGGTCTACGGATCTGACTCAGAGAGAGAATGTGCCACTTACTGAATCACTAGCCTCATCTCTTTGGTTTTGAGGTGGTGACACTTACTTTTCCATCTGAAAGTTGACCCCAACCCACCCAGACCGATTTGAGATAGGATTGCTGCTGAAAAGGCATGGCAGCAAGCTGCACAAATTAGATGGTAAGACTAGAGATTAATTTGTGAACTTGGCAGGAATAGGTCATATGATGCGAGCTGGAACATATATAAATAGTGACAACAACTGGATCTTGGCTGGTACCACTCCTCAAAGGAGACTAATAAATCCTGAATTTTCTATTTATGTTTAACAGCCATGGCTTTGTCCCTACAGAGCGTTTAGTGAATTTCTAAGCATTGCTAAATTAATTCTTACTGCATCAATGGGGTGGAAATCTATTGCATCAAGAAGAGTAAATACACATCCAAGGAGACAGAAACACATTTAAGGCTAAATAAAATGCTATGACCTTAATCCTGTGGAAGTTGCTACATAGCTAAGGAAGAAACTAGAAAATGCTGTTTATTTTAGAGCATCTTATGCTTCTGGTGATACATAATCAACAGTTTAGGAAGCTTAATGCCTAGTCCCTGAATTCTGTAAGAATGAGATGACAGTTTAGTTTTCAGGACTATAATTTGTCTCCTTTTTTAGTTTCAGAAGTATACTTTAAGGTAGAGCACCTTTTGTTTTCATCACTTTTTTTTTTTAATTTCAGATATTACGGGGGTACAAATGTTTTGGTTACATGGATTACTTTTGTACTGCTTGAGTCAAAGTTATAAGTGTGCCATCACCCAGATAGTGTGCATTGTACCCATTAGGTATGACTTCACCCACCTCCTTTTCCCCCCTCCCACCTGCATGATTTCCATTGAGTTTTACTTCCATCTGTGCACATAAGTGCTGATTGGTTAGTTCCTATTTATAATGAGTACATGTGGTATTTGTTTTTCCATTCTTGTGATACTTCACATAGGAGAATGGTCTCCAGTTCTATCCAGATTGTTTCAAAAGGCCATTTTTTATGGTTGAGTAGTACTCCATGAAGTACACAGACATTTTATTAATCCACTCATGAACTGATGGGCACTTGGGTTGATTCCACATCTTTGCGATTGTGAATTGTGCTGCAATAAACATTCTAGTGCAAGTGTCTTTTTGAAAAAATGACTTTTTTTCCTTTGGGTAAATACCCAGTACAGGGATTGCTGGATCAAATGGTAGGTCTACTTTTAGTTCTTTGAGGAATCTCCATATTGTTTTCCATAGAGGTTGTACTAATTTGCAGTCCCACAAATAGTGTGTAAGTATTCCTTTCTCTCTGCATCCACACCTGCATCTATTGTTTTAGGACTTTTTGATAAAAGCCATTCTCACTGCAGTTAGGTGATATCTCACTGTGGTTTTGAGTTGCATTTCTCTGATGATTAGTGACGTTGAGTGTTTTTCATGTTTATTGGCCATTAGTCTATCTTCTTTTGAAAAGCTTCTGTTCATGTCTTTTGCCCACTTTTTAATGGGGTTGTTTATTTTCATCACTTTTAACAACTATGGGGATTTTTATCACTATAAATGTTCCGATATTTCAGCCTATGCTCTTGAGATGAATAGCCCCTCCAGTGACTATCTTACAGGGTCACCATGATTACTAGGTTACTGGAACTTCTAATCTTAACAAGTGTAAGACCAGGGTAATAACTAATCTCAAGGCACTCACTGAGGCAGATTAAGACAGACATATAAAAGGCTGGTGCTTTATAACCATTTGGTTAGTGTTGTCCATAGTTAGTTCTGACAGAAGCAAATGTACACATCTCCTTTCTTTTCTCTACCACTCTCACTGTCTGACAGTAGCCAAACTAACACTACTACAGAAGCCATAGTGATTTGTATAGTGATTTCATCCTAAGGTGAAAAGGGTAGGGGAATTGCAAACACTTCTTTCTCTCTCTTCTATAATATAAAGTCATCCAAACTTACTTATTGATTCACTGTCCTGGGAAATATTTAAAATGCTACTTTGGTAGATTACGAAAGTATTATATCACCTCTTGTGTTGACAAGAGATTGGTATAAAAAAAAAGACAAGGACAGAGGGGAAGAAGCAAAAGTCACAAATTGTCCATCTTTTAGAGCTATATTTTTTGCCTAGGAAACCTCATCCATTCTCCTCATTTAAGTACCACCTATAAGCTGATGATACTCACATCTATATATCAATGCAGATCTCTCCTCTGAGCTCCAGATTTATAATTCCAACTACTTAGTGAACATCTTCACCTGAATTTCCCATAGGTAACTCAAACTAAATAGGTATAACTTTGAACTTACTACCTACCTTTTCCCAAATCTTTCTCTTTTCCTCCTTCCCATTTCTCATCTACCTTTTCATCCAAGCCGAAACCTAAAAGCTATCTTTGACTTTTCTCTCTACTTCACTCCTAAATCAAATCAATCACAAGTGCTAGCACTTGACTCTATCCTCTTTGTCCCACTGTTATTGCCAGGTCTGATCACCACTCGCCTGGACCATGACAGGGGCCCTCTAAACTGGTCTCTCTCCATCAGTGTCGGCCCCCTCAAATGCATTCTTTACACTGCTGCCACAGTGATCTTTCTCAAATTCAAATCTGATCAGGTCTCTGCTTAAAACTCTTCACGGCTCTCCACCGCATACAGTCAGCATGGTGTGTAAGGCCCTTCCACAGAAAGCCTACCTACCTCTCCAGCCTTCTCTCTCTTCTCTTCCACCTTTCTTTTCCTTTGCACTTTACACTCCAGTGTGAGTGAATTACTTGTAATGCTAGAGATACCCCACAGAGCTTTTTGCATCCGTGCCTTTGCATGTGGTATGTCCCAGAGTTATCCACACCCTCCTGTCTACTCTTGCTCCCTGACTGCCTGCTGAACTCCTTCCTCTACATCACCTAAAATTCTACTTATAGGTCATCCTCCCCAATTCTAGACAAATTTTGCCACTTCCTTTCATATATTACTTCCTTTATCATAATATTTATTATCCTTTCCTCTATTACTATGCATGTATGCTAAATATAGAAGCAAAACATCAAAAGCCTTACACATTATTACAAATACTTATTTACATTTCTGCCACCCCTGGATTGTGACTCATTAAGGGTATATAGACCATGTAATATTCAGTTTTATAAGCCTGATGCCTAGCACAGCATCTGGCACACTATACAATCAATAAGTATTGGCTATTCTTGAAGAGGACTCTAAAATTAATCCAATTAACCCTCTCAAAATTAAGAGCCGCTACACCCAAATTTGTTATTGATATTTATCCTGCAAATATCACATAAATTGATAATATCAACATGAGTGTATCTTTGTCAGATAATCAATCTGAAATTGGGATGGTTAAAATATCCTTTTTCTCTATAAATCTGTTTCATCATCTTTAAAAATTCATAGGTCTTCATTCAGAAAAAAATTTCAAAAACTATTTGTACAGCTCAAAACACCACAATTGCTTGACACTATTAGAACACTTCTGTGGGGGAAGTTATAGAGAGGTTACAACTGGCCATTGGCATTGGTAGACACACAACACACACACACACACACACACACACACACACACACACACTTCTACATACATGTCCTATCTACTCCCCCAAGCAGAAAGGAATAAGATCTGTGTCTTCTACGGTTTCTTCTTTTTTTTTTTTTTTTTGAGACAGGATCTCGCTCTGTTGCTTGGGCTAGAGTGCAGTGGCATCATCATAGCTCACTGCAATCTTAAATTCCTGGCCTCACGCGATCCTCTCGCCTCAGCCTCCGAAAGTGCTAGGATTACAGGTGTGAGCCACCACACCTGGCCCTACTTCCTTAGTTTCCTGCACCATTCCCCACACACTGTGAATGCTCAACAGGTATGCAATCCTATTTCTGATAATAATGGTGAAGTTGACAGGGAGCCTGCACTAGTGGGAAGGATACTAGCCTGGAGCTAGGCCCCTTGACTAGCTGTAATAAAACAAAAAAGAAAAGTTCCTGTCCTGATTGATACATAAGAATAGCATGAGGAGGAAGTAACAATATTGAGGATCTGTTATGTGTCAGAAACTAATGTAAGCACTTGATATATAGTATTGAATTAAAACCTCAGTGATATTGGATCATTACTATTTCTATTTTACAAGTGAGGGAACTAACTCAGAATAATTTGCCCAAGAACACACAGCTAGTAAGTGGCAGAGTCAGCATTCGTACCCAGGTCAAAAGCCCACATTCTCAACTAGTATTCTATACGGCAAATGTTTCATATATCACATTCTACAGAATAAATCTGAAAACAGATAATCAAAATTTTATGTGTCCATTCCCACTGATCTTCATGTTTGATTGCACGGTTTAAGGAAAAAATTCTGAATTACAGTTTAATGGCTTTGCAGAGCAAAAGCAGTGATATAGAGCTCATGGTCCGAATCAAGACTGCCCCAAGTCCAATCCAGTCTCTACTTAATATGAGCTGTGTTTAAAAAAAAAAAAAAAAAACCGCAAAAACAGAAAGCATTACTTACAGAAGCCAGTAATCTTCCATCTTCCTTCATAGCAAGGTAACGGTTCGCACACACTCCTTTGATAGACACAACCCCTCTCTCTTCTGCTTGCAGTTGCAGTTTGACTGTAAGTAATGGGAAAAATTACCTTTGTAGCACCACAGAGAAAAGAGCAAGCTCCACAACAATTGCACAATATAAAGACGAAAGACACCTGAGCAGCAACTAATGCACTTGAAAATTGGTGAGCTTGGGGGGGGGTGGTGGTGCAGGGAATACGGGGCAGATGTCAACTAAGTGGTATTAGAGAGGGTGAGATGCAGACCTGCTAGCGCATCAGTGCCTCGGGACTCCCTTGTCACTCCTGTGTCACAGAGTGAGCAGAAAAGGGTAAAGTTAAGCTGGGGTAGCAAGGTATTGAAGGGTTTAAAAACTGTTAATGTTTCAGATAGAGTCCTTGAGACACTTTGCTGGTTCTATACAATGTGAAATCTCAGCCAGTACTCAAGGATACTGGAAGGCCAGACAGTTCAGTCCAGTGAAATTAAATCTGGTTACACTCAAGTAAGCTTTTTTGTTGTCACTGTTCCATGTTGGATTGACTTTACAGTGAGGAAAGATACAATAAAATAATTATACTTGAGATCTACAAGACTCTTAATAAACAAAGCCATTGGATCCTATGGCACAGCAAAGGCGTAAACTAAAGATACATTTCATTTGCTGGGGTTAGGGGAGGGTCTTCTTAAAGGAGTAGTTTTAAACATTAAGTACTTTTAAGATTGGAAATGAAAGGAATTATATTACATTTCCACATAAAGAGTACAGACTAAAATTTTCTACACTTTTCAGGAAATAAAACAGACAACCTAGCAAAAATTTGTTCTGAGGCTGGGCGCGGTGGCTCACGCCTGTAATCCTAGCACTCTGGGAGGCCAAGGCGGGTGGATTGTTTGAGCTCAGGAGTTCGAGACCAGCCTGAGCAAGAGCGAGACCCTGTCTCTACTAAAAATAGAAAGAAATTAATCAGACAACTAAAAATATATAGAAAAAATTAGCCGGGCATGGTGGCACATGCCTGTAGTCCCAGCTACTCGGGAGGCTGAGGCAGGAGGATCGCTTGAGCCCAGGAGTTTGAGATTGCTGTGAGCTAGGCCAACGCCATGGCACTCACTCTAGCCCGGGCAAAAGAGTGAGACTCTGTCTCAAAAAAAAAAAAAAAAAAAAAATTTGTTCTGAAAAATGGAGGACGACCGATCAACAATTCTGCACCACAAAAATGATCAATTCCCTTCTATGCCTAACTAGAGATGTCATCTTCAGCCTGGTGTCTGGAAATAATAAAATACTACTTTATATTTTTATACTTAGATAAATGTTAAAGCCCTGGTTTTCACATTATATAAAAACACTTAATACCGCAATTAGTATCAAAAATCAGCTTTTTTTATTATACGCCTGAACATTTTCTGCCATAGCTATCGAAAAAGCAGGAAAAAAAAAGCAAGATATTTTCTCCATGAAAAAAATATGAAGCTTGCCACCTACAAAGTAATTAATAAATGACTGTAAAATAGAACATTTTTTGTAGTATAAAAACATTCTTTTGTTGTATACTAAGCACCTATTCATATGAAAGGAAGCTCTCATATTATCTTGCTTCCTCCGCTCAAAGCAGTTTTTGGGGTTCTTTTGTTTTTGTTTTTATTGTTTGTTTTTGAGGCAAGGTCTTTTTTGCTCTGTCCCTGGAGCTAGAGTGCAGTGGGGGTCATCATAGCTCACAGCAACCTCAAACTTTTGGGCGCAAGCGATCCTCCTCCCTCAGCTTCCCACGTAGCTGGGACTACAGGCACGTGCTGCCACACCTAGCTAATCTTTCTATTTTTTGTAGAGATGGGGTCTCACTCTTGCTTAGGCTGGTCTTGAACTCCTGGCCTCAAGCGATCTTCTCACCTTGGCCTCCCAAAGTGCTAGGATTACAGGCATGAGCGAGCGTGCATGGCCTCAGAGCAGTTTTATGGCACATTCTGTCCCCCCCACTGACTGTGAGCTTCTGGACCGCAGAGAACTATAACTTCTCCATCTCTGTATCCCTAGCTGTAGCACAGTACCCGGCACGCAGCAGTATCTAATGAATGTTTGTTGGATGAAAGCGCCTCATGGAAAAGAAAGACATGGGTAATATGATGGATTAGATATTCTGAAAAATTCTCCCAGTATTAAGCTCCTAACAATGTCAAAGCATGAAAAAAGAGAGGAAACTTTCAGAGGCCAAAAGTAGGAAAAAGAAAAATAAAAACAATTAAGCATAAGTTCAGAGAGAAAAACAAAAGATGCCATGTGATGATCAATATTTTATGTGTTAACTTGGCTAGTCCCAGTAATTCAATTAAACACAAATCTGAGTGTTGCTGTAAAGGTATTTTATAGATGTGATTAAAATTCATAATCAGTTGACTTTAAGTAAAGACTATTCTTGATAATCTCACAGACCTGATTCAATCAGTTGAAAGGCCTCGCGAGCAGAGCTAAGGCTTCCCAGAAGTAATTCTTCCTTCTGGACAGCTGCTTCAGCCTCTGCCCAAGAATTCCGGCCTGCCCATTCTGACAGCCTGCCTACGGATTTCAGACTTGCCTATCCAACCCCCACTATGGTAAAAGCCAATTCCTTGCAACAAACCTCTTAATATGTATTTTTTAACAAGACAAAGAAGCAGCAATGCGATTGGTGTCATACTGAAGTTTTACACAGGTGCTAGGAGACTACAGAAAAGGACATATTTATTATGAGATGAAAAGTCAGGAAATATTTCTAGGAGGGATGAGCTTTGAGCTAAGTTCTGAAGGATTAGTAGGGGATAATCACATGAACAATGTATTAGCTAGGGAGAGACAAGGGGTAATGATATCCCAGGTAGAATGTCATTCCAGGACTGAGGCATGAAACAGCCACACTTGTTCAAAACGGTCAAGTCCTACACATCTAAAGCAATCAGCAAAATCCAGGTGGAGATACCCTATAGATCAAACAATGCAATTTTTTTTAATTTCATTTCAGAATATTACATGGGTACAAACACTTTGGTTACATATGTTGCCTTTGCACCACCCAAGCCAGAGCTACAAGCGTGCCCATCCCCCAGAAAGCATGCACCGCACCCATTAGGTGTGAATTTACCCATCCCCCAACACCCCTCCCACCTGCCCGACACCTGATGAATGTTACTTCCATACGTGCATGTAAGTGTTGATCAGTTAGTGCCAATTTAATGGTGAGTACGTGTGGTGCTTGTTTTTCCACTCTTGTGATACTTCACTTTGAAGAATGGGCTCCAGCTCCATCCAGAATAATACAAGAGGTGCTGGATCACCATTGCTTTTTGTGGCTGAGTAGAACTCCATGGTACATATACCACATTTTATTAATCCACTCATGTACTGATGGGCACTTGGGTTGTTTCCACATCTTTGCAATTGTGGATTGTGCTGCTATAAACATTCTAGTGCAGATGTCTTTATTATAGAATGTCTTTCTTTCCTTTGGGTAAATACCCAGTAGTGGGATTGCTGGATCAAATGGTAGTTCTACTTTTAGTTCTTTGAGATATCTTCATATTACTTTCCATAGAGGTTGTACTACTTTGCGGTCCCACCAGCAGTGTATGAGCGTTCCTATCTCTCTGCATCCATGCCAACATTTGTTGTTTTGGGACTTTTTGACAAAAGCCATTCTTACTGGAGTTAAGTGATATCTCATTGTGGTTTTGATTTGCATTTCCCCTGATGGTTAGAGATGCTGAGCAATTTTTCATTTATTTGTTGGCCACTAGTCTGTCATCTTTTGAAAAGTTTCTGCTCATGTCCTTTGCCCACTTTTTAATGGGGTTGTTTGATTTTTTTCTTGTTAATTTTCCTGAGTTCTATACAGATTCTAGTTATTAGCCCTTTATTGGATGTGTAGCATGAGAATATTTTCTCCCATTCTGTAGGCTATCTGTTCACTCTAGTGATAGTTTCCTTTGGCTGTGTGGAAGATTTTTAATTTGATCAGGTCCCATTTATTTATTTGTGTTGTTGCTGTGAATGTTTTGGGGTCATCTTCATAAATTCTTTGCTTAGGCCAATGTCTATAAGAGTTTTTCCAACATTTTCTTCTAAAATTATTATGGTTTCATGCCTTAGGTTTAAGTCTGTTATCCATTATGAGTTGATTTTTGTGAGAGGTGAGAGGTGTGGATCCTGTTTCAATCTTCTTCTACATGTGGCTATCCAATTTTCCCAGCACCATTTATTGAATAGGAATTATTTTCCCCAGTATATGTTTTTCTCTGCTTTGTCAAAGATCAGATGACAATATGAGGATGGTTTTCTATCTGGAGTTTCAGTCCTGCTCCATTGGTGAATGTCTCTGTTCTTGTGCAAGTACCATGCTGTTTTGGTTACTATTGCCTTGTAACTGCGACTCAGGTCAAAAAACAGGGCTTTTCCAGCCACCCCAGAAGCCTCTCTATGCCTTGTAGTATAGTTTGAAGTCTGGTAGATTGATATCTCCTAATTTGTTCTTTTCTTTTAAGGTTGCTTCGGCTATATGGGGTCTTCTCTGGTTCCATACAAAGCATAGAATTATTTTTTCTAGATCGGCAAAAGTGATGTTGGTATTTTAATAGGGATTGCATTGAATCTGTAGACCACTTTGGGTAGTAAGACATTTTAACAATGTTGATTCTGCCGATCCATGAGCATAGTATGGTTTTCCATCTGTTTACATCCTCTACAATTTCTTTTCTCAGTGTTTTGTAGTTCTCCCTACTATATAGGTCTCTCACCTCCTTAGTTAAATATATTCATAAATATTTTATTTTCTTTGATACTGTTGTTAAAGGTATTGTGTCTTTGATTTGATTCTTGGCTTGATTGTTACTGGTGTATATGAAAGATACTGATTTGTGTGCATTTTGTGTCCTGAGACTTTGCAATTTCTTGAAAAAATAATTGCAAAGAGAAAAAAGAATGGAAGGAGGACATGAGATGAAAAGAGGGTTAAAAATTCATGTATGTTAAAAGGCAAAACTAAAGTAGACTATTCAGGGATACCCATTTGTGTGATAAAACTATTAAGAAAAATAAAGAACTAGTTGGCTCATGCCTATGATCCAAACACTTTGGGAGGCTAAGGCAGGAGGATTGCTTAAACCCAGGAGTTCGAGACCAGTCTGGGCAACATAGCCAGACCTCATCTCTACAAATTTAAAAATTAGCGGGACATGCGTACCTGTAGTCCCCAGCTACTTGGGAGGCTGAGGCAGGAGGATCACTTGAGCCCAGGAGTTTGAGGCTACAGTGAGCTATGATCCTGCCACTGTACTCCAGCCTGGCTGACAGAACAAGACCCTGCCCTGTCTCAAAAAAAAAAAAAAAAAAAAAAGGAAAAAAATGGAAAAGAAAAGAAAGAAAAATGAAGAAGTGACTGAAATAAAATCTGTACATTTTTACTGGGGAGACAGGACTGTGATAGAGATAGAGGCATAGAGAGGCTTCTCGGGTGGCTGCCAAAGTCCTGTTTGTTGGCCTGAGTTACAGTTACAAGAATCTTCAAATAGCAGTAATTCATTAAAATACAAATTTGTTTTAGGTGACTTTCTGTATCTAAGTCACATTTTACATTTTTTTAAGTTTTTAAAATAAAAAAAAACATACAGTAAAAGATCTTTCTAAACTGAACTTTAGACACTAATTTAACCCAAGTCATTTCAACAAGCTGGAACTGACGCTTTCGAGTCAGTTTCTAGATGCATGTAAGTTAACAATTTTGATAAACACACACTTCTGGTGGCTTTCTAATGTTGATATTAAATCCAGTAAGGGATGAACTTGGAAAAATAAATAGTGTGTTACCCAAGCTTAAAACTTAACTTCTCTCTTTTTTTTCTCTCTGTTGAAACATAAAAGCAAAAGCTATCGACCACAAAATTGGAGAATCTAATCATAGGCAAAATGTTAGTGGTCACTTAGTCTTACCATGGTACAGTTACATCTTAAATCGCATCCACGATATCTACGGCAAACAACTGTCCAACTTTTCCTTCAAAATCTTCAGCAAAGGGAAATTGACACAACCTTTCTAAAATGATTTAGATACGTAAGCAAAAGATTAGAAGTTCTGATCAGCCTAAGTAAACCACTCAAATGTTCGAGTGCTCAGATCATTAGCACTCAACACATTAGTTAAACAGTATAACCAGAAAGCCAAATTATTATTTCAGTGTTACTACCAGTGCTCAAAGTATTTTGGAACTCCTATTTTGGAATGTTCTACACAATCTGCATCATTTTCTTTTGAATATGCTCAAGGATGATGAATTTTAGAATCACAAAATATCAAGTTATCAACACTGTAAAGAATCATTCACTGTACCCTCCCCATTTATAAATAAGGAACCTGACAATTAGAGAGGTTTGTCCCTGGTGAAAGAATATGGTTTTTGGAAATAGTCAAGTCAGTGTCTCCACAAATGATGAATACATTTATTTATTCATTCAATAAACATTTATTGGTAACGGCCACATGCCAAGTAGCAAGAAGTACAAAGGAAAGTATGACATTGGTCTTTGATCTCAAAGAACATACAGCATTGTTGAGGGGAAGATGGGTCATAGGCAGATAATTAAACAAGCTCAATACTGTAAGTGCCATGAGAGAAATATACACAGGCTACTTTGAGAGCACTCAGAGGCTACACCTAAGCCAGCTTGGGAGATTATAGATGTCCTGGAAGCAGTGACAACTGTATGGAGACTGAAGGAATTAGCAGGAGTTAGTCAGGAAAAGAGAAAATGGGAACAAAAAGAAAGCATCCTATATGTTCTACAACTATCGATGCTGTAACTATATAACTTCCAAAGGAGAAAGGGAGAGAAAGCATAGCACATCCAAGGAACTTCTGGCAGTTAGGTAGGGCTAGCACAGGGTGTATGAATGTGAGAGAGAGAGAGAGAGAGAGAGAGAGAGAGAGAGAGAGAGAGAGAGAGAGTGTGTGTGTGTGTGTGTGTGTGTGTGTGTGTTGCGGAAGGGGGTGTCAGGGACGAGATGAGGCTGGAGAGGTCACAGCCTCTGAATACTATGTTAAGGAGTTTCATAGTGTGAAATGGGATGAAAGAATGAGGGCTTTTAATGAAATAGTGGGGATGGAGAGAAGTCAATAAATATGTGAGATATGACCAGAATGAGCAGGAGTGGATATGAAGGGAAAGAAGGGAAGGAAGTAAAAGGCCAGAAGGAAAGAAGGAGGGAAGAAATGAAGGGAGGGAAGAAGGGGGAAAAGAAACAAGTCCCAGGTTTTTCTGTCTTGGGTAACTGGGAGACTGTTGTGATGAGAAATAGAGGAGGAGGAGTAAGTTGGCAAGAGAAGACAATGAGATACGTTCCCTCCAGACATATTGAAATTGCAGTGTCTGTGGAAAATCCAGATAGAGATATCCAGAAGACAGTCAGCCATATGAATCTGCAGTTCAAAAAAGAAATCTGTCTTAGAATAAAGTTGTGGTAATCATAGCAAATCATGGTTGCCTTGGGAGCACAGGCTGCACCTAACCCCAACAGGGAGATATAAAGTGGTTGAGATCTTCCCAAGAGCGTGTAGCTTACACAAATTAAAGGGCGAAGGATGGAATCCAAGGAAGCACCAACATTTATGAGAGGAGTAGAGGACACAGGGCAAGTACAGCCTGGAAGGACTGGTCAGTCCAAGCTAGCACAGGAAGGTATGTATATGCACACCTAATACCTGCACACACGTGTGTACACACGAACAACACAAAGATTTGGAAACTAATGGACCAAACTGTTATTATTTGCAGATGGTATCATTCTCTGCATTAAAAATCAAGAGACTAAATGCAATGTGATATTCTGGATTGGATTCTGGAACAACAAAAAAAGACATTAGTGGAAAAAGTGGTGAAATCCGAATAAAGTCCATAGTTAACAGTATTGTACTAGCATCAATTTCTTAGTTTTGACAAAGGTGCCACGGTTATGTAAGAAGTTAACCTTAGGGAAAGCTCGGGGAAGAGTACATAGAGTAACTCTGTAAAGTCTTTGTAAATCTTCTACAGATCTAAAATTATTCCAAAATAAATTTTTTTTAAAAAAATTAAGAGAAAATACAGATAAACTATTGGAAATAATTCAGATAAGTTGCCTGAAATAAGAATATATAAAAACTGAGTTTCTTTATACCCACAAAAAACTGTTAAAACTTTTAATTATAAAAAATGATACTACTTTTGGTAACAAAAGGTATCTAGAACTTTTATAAGAAAATTATAAAACTTTGTTGAAAATCATTTTTAAAAGACTTAAAAGGGGAACTATGCATGTTTACAGACAGGAAAACAATATAATTGAGATGTCATTTCTCCTGTCTAATAGTCTATAAATTTAATGAAACCTCAAGAGAGTGGTCAGAGGTAGGAAACCAGGAGATGGAAGAAACCAAGTGAAGACAGGATCTCACGTGGGACCTTCAAGACCTTCAGTGTCAGATGGTACAAAAGAAGTCAGGTAATATAAGACTGAAAAGTATTCACCGGGTTTAATCACAGTAAGAATTTGGGAACAGTATATGCAAACAACTCCTTCAAGAAGTTTCACTGTGAAATGAACCACAGAAATTAAACTGCAGTACTCAGAAAAAATAACATGAAATCAAATGCATGGATTTTGAAGTCAGACAGAACTTCACTCAAAATGAGGCTTTACCACTCACTTGAGCTTACCTTCTCACTTGTACAAATGAAAATAATTGCTATTGATCTTATACACACACACACACACACACACACACACACATACTTTTAGTACACTATAAGCATTCAAATATGTTCACCTCCTACTCTACCTGCTTTAAGATTCAGGGAACTATATATTTTCTTTTCTTTTCTTTCTTCTTTTGTTTTTTTTTTGAGACAGTGTCTCTCTCTCTCTCTGTTGCCAGGCTGGAGTGCAGGGGTGTCATCATAGATCACTGCAACCTCAAACTCCTAGGCTCAAGCAATCCTCCTGCCTCCGCCTCCTGACTAGCTGAGACTACAGGTGTACACCACCATGCCTGGCTAATTTTTCTATTTTTTGTAGAATCAGTGTCCCACTCTTGCTCAGACTGGTCTCGAACTCCTGACCTCAAGCAATCCTCTGGCCTCGACCTCCCAAAGTGCTAGGATTACAGGTGTGAGCCACCGCATCCAGCCCAGCCAGGAGTTATATAAAGAATCCTTGTATTTACTTGATCAAGGATGTGAGACTATCTAGAAGAAGGCAAACATGACCTACAAAATGTGGCTGGGTAATCTTTTAAAATAGGTCATTTATGCTGAGTATGTTTTACTATATTGAAGCCTGTTCTTTACCTACAGAATAAATTTATAGTTTTATTATATTTCCCAAGGGAAATAGAGCATGAAAGACACAGACTTTATACAATTTCTCAATCTATTATCCTACATTTATTTATTTATTCATTCATTCAACAAATTGGTATTGAGTGCTTCTTATGTGTCTGATTCTAACAGCTAGAAATATAACAGTGACCAAGACCTACAAAGTCTCTGCCCTCATGGGGCTTACATTCTAGTGTCAACTGTATGACTTTTCATTGGCTGGACCAGCATTAATGTTATTTCTCATTTAAGTAATATGAAACCCAAGCAAACAGAAACTCTCAACCTAGTAAACCACGATAATCAGAAAGCAGTTGTCTAATATTGTATTCAAGGTTCATTATATTGGTCAATAGATGACAAGTACTCATATAACCTGACATCCTCAGCTCAGAACACAGTACACACATTTTAATTGTTTACTTATTCAAAACAACCTATTTTATTTAAAACTGAATGACAGAGTGTGTTTCAATAACACTATGTTTTTGAGTAAAAAAATAACCAAGCCAGGTTTAGTAGTCTCTTTGGAACTAAAATTTACCAGTAACAAAACTAAATTCCAAGGCATACTGGTTTCTCTTCTTCCATCAAGAATCATCCAATACAATGCTGAAGATCTGACACTGAAAATCCTTTAATGCATGGATAACTGACAAAGGCACTAAGGTAACAAAAGGAACTCATTTGCTGAAAATAAAAAACTTTAAATCTCTGTATGGGTATATGGAGTAAATCAGATAAATAACAAAGATCAGCATCCTAAATTTATTTGCTTGTGAGCAAAACACAAATATGACTAACAAGTTCACACAGCCCCCTCACTAAACTTTTTCTTTACTATTATTTTATTTTGCGTATCATCCCAGAACCGAAAACCATACATTCCATTCTCTTCACAACTCGGCTGGCTAATTCAAGTTTATAAATAAGAACATTAGACACCCAGATGGGTCATTAAAATTCCTAGTAATTCTTCAACTTGCAAACTAGGTTAAAATTGGGCATAATATGGAAGAAAGAAAAATAGGAAGAAGGAAGGAAGGAAGGGAGATAACTTAGAAATCCATGAGTTCCTTCATTATTCCCCAACCATGACATGGCTTTATGAGTCCATTAAACCTTT
>NW_012148875.1:2328035-2349375 GCF_000956105.1 Propithecus coquereli | reverse complement strand
AATACAATGTATGTCTAAATACCAAATCTCTTGCTATTTTACTTCTAAGCCATATCAATTTATGCAGTAAAAAAAATTAAAAATGTACAGCTGATTTATGCCAAAGGCAGGGCCATTATGGGCAATTTCAATCCATAAAAGCCTACAACAATTCCCTCCAATATGTCCTCTACTGGATTTATTACTTCACGTCCTAAAATAGGCATGTTTGGGCTAGCTGAGCTGCTGATAAGAGCAAGTGAAACCCAAAAGCCCAAGTAGCTGCAGACATTAGATGATTCCTGATTCTTCTAATAGCACAGCTGTTTGTTTAAGAATGAGGATGGCTTTCACTTCCATAGTGACATCACCAGATAATTAAGTCAGATCGGCAGCAAAGAAGAAGGAAAAAGTAAGAACTATTTGGCATTGTGTGGCATTCTAGAAGCTCCAGGTACGATACGATGTCAAAGCAGAACTGCACAGCACCAAAGATAAGCTTCAGAGGTGGAAAGAAAAGGATGGTTCACAGTCCCAATACTCATCGGTAAATAGTGACAACAAGTTGATAGGTAAAGAATACACCTTCCCTCACCTGTTTCACAGCTACCAGGGACTATAAATAGTATCTGACTGAGTGTCAGGAGAGGCCAGAAACGCTCTGCCACTGAGGCCTGCTTTGTGGATGTAGTGTAATTCAGACGGGAAAATTCTGTCACTCTTTGGCAGGGGCGTTTTCTGGCAAGAATAGTTGCAGTACTGACGCCTCAGTAATCTGGATCTCAGGACCCCACACTGTCTCCTGGCACAGCAACACAAGGCAACACCCAGCGCATGTGTCTATAATACCTGGCTTCCACCTACAAAAGGCATTAACCTTGTATGTGTTAAATGGTCTTTTCCTCCTGGAGACCAACTGTTGGAGAAACGTTCCTAAAAATAAGTTGCCCACAAAATCATAGAAGTGGAGAAGAGATTGGTGGTTACCCAAGGTGGGGTTGAGGGAGTGAGTGTAGCCATAAAAGGGCAACCTGAGGAATCACTGTGATGATGGCAGTGTTCTGTTTCTTGAACGTGTCAATGTCAATATCCTGGTTGTGATAATTTACTATCATTTTGCTGGGCGAATATTAGGTAAAGGGTACATGGAATCTGTATTATTTCTTACAACTGCATATAAATGAATCTGTAACTATCTCAAATTTTTAATATTTAATTAAAAGAATAATGTCAGCTAACTAATTCAAAATCTCTGCTTCTAGCTTAATAATTAACATTTTAAATCTGTGCTTTAAGATCTACAGATTATTTGAAAGATGCTAAGTAACATAAAGAAGATGGATTCCCTTAAATATTATATTTGCTGTAATTTCAGTTTCCATGTTAGAATAGAAAATGGAAGAATTTGAGAACCCAGAAGCAGAACAGCTCACAAACCAAATACTTAGCCTCCACTCTATTTAGATTGTTTTATTTTACAATTCCTTGTTGACTGAATACCTGAGTTAGAGTTCGGTCCTATTCCCACAGCTGGGCTAAAGCACTGAAAGAAACCAGAAACAGTCTCTCTCGTGGAGTTTACATTCTAGTGCAGTCTCTTAACTTAAAGCCAAACGCGTGTTGTGTCTTAAACACAATATAAACACAATACAACACAATATAAAAATCTGATTAGAAGTTTCAGTTAATACTAAATTTTGATTGCTTTACTCTAATAATCGTGTAAAATATGTAAAATAATTTGAAGAGGCATCATTATTTGAAAATTATGTTTTCTGATGGCTTATTCTACTTATCAAATTCTCAATTATTCAGAGACTTATTATGTGGTCTGGGGGCTATTCCAACACCACAGGTTCTCAATTTCTTCCATTCTCTCTTCTTCATGGTCTCTGAGTAATTTCACTAGAAGGTGAGGGTATAAGAGCAAGAGAAAAGAGGAAAGAAGCTCAAATATCACTTTTGCTACCTGTTTGTTGCCATGTTAATAATTAGAAGGTGGGAGAAGATTAAAGACAAAAAGGTTTTTTGTGCCTTAGACAGCTGAGTATGTACAGATTTATATAGTTCGCATTAGTAGAAGAATGCTAAGAACTGCTCTGGTGACCTCAGGACATTTGATCACTTCACATTTCTTTGTATTTCCTACAAGGTTTGCTGAATAAACAGGAGACTCATCAGGTCCTGAGGCAGCATCTGCAGTACTTACGAGAAAATGTCTTCTGACAGAGGCCTCCCGAAGCTGGACGTGGAAGCACCAGGTTTTAGAAGAGCTGCTCTGCTGTCTGAGGAGACCAGCAGCAGACAGGCCTTTGAGGAAGTCACTCTCGCAATATGGAACAATTTGTTGAAAGTCAGACATTCAGTCAGGGTTGGCAACTGCTATAAGCTGAGGAATATTTTCAGTGGGAAAAAAAAACTGCTGATGTTTCTAAATTTTAGTTCTATAATACAAATCAAATCTTAAAAACTGCTTATCAACCCCTTTGGTTTGTCTCAGACTTAATGGAGTTCCACACTGAAAGAACACTATGAAACTACTTGTACTGAAAGTGAGGTAGCACCCAAAGGAGTTGAAAACTTAAGTCCACACAAAAATCTCCACAAGGATGTTTACAGCAGCTTTATTCATGATTGCTAACCAAGATGTCCTTCAATAGGTGAATGGATAAATAATCTCTGGCACATCTAGACAACGGAATATTATTCAGTGCTAAAAAGAAGTCAGTCATCAAGCCATGAAAAGACATGGAGGAAACTTGAATGCATATTACTAAGTGAAAGAAGCTAATCTAAAAATGTTACATACCATATGATTCCAACAATAAGACATTATGAAAAAGCCAAAACTATGGAGACAGTAAAAAGTTCAATGGTTGCCAGACACTGAACTTGGGAGGGTTGGGAGGGGATGAATAGGCAGAGCACAGAGGAATTTTAGGACAGTGAAAATACTCTCTATGATACTACGATGGTAGATGCATATCATTATATATTTGTCAAAACCCATAAAATCTACAACACCAAGACGGCACCCTAATGTAAACTATGGACTTTGTGTGTCAATGGACTAATGTGTGTCAACTATAGACTAATGTGTCAATGTAGGTTCATCGATAGTTACCAATGTACCCCTCTGGTGGGGGATGTTAAATAACAGGGGAAGAAGCTATACATGTACAGGGAAGGGAGATATATGGGAAATCTCTGTACCTTCCCCTTAATTCTGCTGTGAACCTAAAGACTGCTCTAAAACAATAGTCTTTTGTAATTATTAATAATTAATTCATTAAAAAGTGGGGTACCCAACTCCAAGGCCTATAGAAAGCATGCAGGTAACATGTAAGAGTGAGGCCGCTTTGTGGTAAGACTAGAAGCAGTAAGGAACAGTGCCGACTGGGACGAACTACAGAACACGTGTCTCACACTAAGGCGTGCTGCTACTCAGTGCCAGCCAAGTGTTTTAAACTCTGGAACACACATACACACACACAAAAGTCTGTGGCTGGAATTTAGCTTGTGGGTCACCAATTTAAAATCTCTGTGTCTCAGGCCATTAACCTAGCTGGAGTACCCTGAAATCATAAGCAGCTCAGGCAGAGATTAAACAAAAATATAAGCTGCCTCAAGCAAGTGTTTTTGCAACCAATTCAACATACTTGATGGAGCACCTCCTGATTACAGTCTCTTTTTTGGCATTTCTTTTTTCCTTTTTGAAATGTTCCTTGGATGATCTGAAAGAGCCTGAGGTTTCTCTCAAAGTTAAAGTGAGTGAGCCATGGAGATAATGCAACCAGCTTAATTGGCCCTGTACCTCCCCTAGAGGTGAATGCCAATTAGCTGGGCTGTTTGTGCTCCTGGCACTTCTTTCTGGATTTAAGAGTTCACATTCATCTACAAAAATCACACAATTCAGGCAGCCCCAGAACAGAAAACAGAGCAGCATGTGTGTGCCCAGGGAAGGAGGAGCTTTGGGGCAAAAGGCAAGGAGGGGCCCAAGCAGGGAAGGGAAGGGAAGCTGCCCAGAGTGTTCCAGTTATTTAACTACACTCTCCCACACAGTCATTCTATTTGACTGTAAAATCATTAGGAAAAACACCTTTCAAAGCAGGCTTAAGACAAGAGAGTTTTATTTGACTCCCATGAAAATAGCCCGGGCAGCACATCTCTCAATCAACGACGAGCACTTCTGCAGCCTCCACTTTGGAAAACCACGTTTCCAGCCAAGAGCTCAAGGCCCATCTCCAAAACTTGTGAGGAGGCCCTCGCAAGGAAAACTATTCCCCGCATCCCCGCATGACATGTGTTGGGTGGACTTAGTAGGAAGTTGGAAACAGCTCCTTTGCCTGAAAGTCTCCAGTAAGAAACGGGGCCTCTTCTTCAGCTGTGCTGAGAATTTAAAGGAACAAAACAGGATCACAGTAAAAGAAGATCATGGCTCCACCCTCAAGAATGCAGCTGCCTCGAAATAGAAGTTAATAATTAGGTGGACGACTCCAGAGCTGAGTTCTCTAAACCAGGCTATTTGGAACTGTCGTTGAAAGCCCATGGGGGAGACTCTTCTCAAAAATGTTTACCATTTCCTTACACGGTATCGATTACTGAGGTTGAATACTATCGCTGGTTTCACAAAAATACTCTGCCTTTGGAGTGGAACTGCACGGCCATCAAAATAATGTCAGAGAATAACTGAATATGCTTGTTAAAAATTCCTTAGGTTAATACCTTTCTGTGTTTTAAAATATTGTTTCCTCATATGAGCAAGCAGCTATTCTTTCAATGTCCTATTTTTAAAATCTTCTCTGATCCAGGCTGGACCTGGGGGCTCACGCATGTAATCCTACCACTTCTGGGAGGCCGAAGCAGGAAGATTGCTTAAGCCCAGGAGTTCGAGACCAGCCTGAGAAACATAGTGAGACCCCATCTCTACAAAAATATTAAAACATTAGCTGGGCATGGTGATGGGCGCCTGGAGTCTCAGCTACTCGGGAGACTGAGGCGGGTGCATTGCTTGAACCTAGAGGCTCGAGGCTGCGGTGAACTGTGATCATGACGCTGCCCTTGATAGAGAGAGACCGTGTCTCTAAAATAAATAAATAAAACAAAATAAAATCTTCTCTGATCTAAAAAAGAAAAGATACAATGACTTTCTTTTCCAGTGTTGTTAGTGCATTTTACATGCTCCATCTACAAAAGGAACAGGTATCCTCACTGTGCGTGTAACTAGCTAAGACTTCCTTCATCTCAGCTCATCTCTGGCTCAGTATCTGGAGCACATGTATCGAGTGCTTAACAAATGTCTATTTTTAACAGTGAAAATAATTCATGAAACTGCATTCTGTATCTCACTGCATTTATTAATAATATATAAGAACATTCATCCTTTATTTGACTCTGTCGATGTTGTCCATTTTAGTTCGTAAAAGGTATGGATTTAACTAAGTGTTGCTTATATTCTTCACCCAACAAACATTAACGAAGCACTCACTGTGTGCCAAGCACAACACTCGTACGTGCTCCCTGGCATCAGTCCAACGACAACCTCAAAAACTGACCCTGTGGGTACGGATGCGTAACCCACGTGAGGCAGGAGTAGTACAGTGAACAAACGACAGTTCAGGATTTTTAAACATTAAGGAATTCCATTAAAGGGGATCTAATTTATAACCCCCTGAAATAATTCTTGATTTCCCCCCTTTCCTCCTTCCTATTTCTCAAAAGTACAAACAGCAACAACAAAAGCCCTCTCCTCGTTACAGCCTGTCTTCCAGGGTTTTTACTCTGACTCCACACGGGCTCCTCTATGGCCCTCTGTGCTCTAAGATATTTATAATGTATGTGATCTTAATATTTCTTATGGAGTTCCCTCCTCAGGGAAGGGACAGTAGGTAACATTCGAAAGTGGAAAGTAAGAGTTATATAAACGGAGTGGAGTAAGATAAATGAGGGCCTCAGAAAAACAGAAAAAGATAGGTTTAATGCAATCAGGACTATACACACACTGTAGGCTCTTGAAAAGAAACACACAGACTGAAAGTGGCGTTTAAAGAATTAATAACGGAAAAGTTACTGCAGTTGTTCACGTGTAAGATAGTAAGGATGTGGACTTTGATGGTGGCAGTGATGGTGGAGAACAAAGGAAGAAATGCCAGGGTTTCATGAAATCTGAATGTTGGCAAAAAAATGAGAAGTGGGGAGAAAAAAACTGTGTTCAGGCTTTCAACTGGGAAATATGAAAACTGATATGGAATAATTTGGGGGGAAAGTTAATAAAATGAGGGTATCTGGTTTTGATCCAGTACCAGTTCCATGCTTATCAAAGAGAACAATGAATTGTTTATTTGAACAATGAATTGTTTATTTGACAGGAAGTGAAGTTAGGTAGGTTCAAGCTGATAGAGTGACGGTCACATGATGATGTCTCCAGATAGCAGGGATTTTGAAACTGCACATGCTAGACTTATTTTGGAGCCTCCAACGAACCACACCTGATATTAAACCCCTCCCATACTGAATCAAGTCCTGGCCATGTTGCCTGAATTTATCCAATGGGATATTAGCAAACATGATGCAAACAGCAGCTTATACAGAGGAGCTCACTCTCTTGGAACCTTTGCTCTTGTGATCCAGCCACTATGTAAAAACAGCCCAAGCTTGCCTCAGGAAGAGACCACATGGAGAAAGAAATCCTTAGGCCTCCAGGTATCCCTGCCAAGGTGTCAGACAGGTAAGTAAAGCCATTTCAGATATTCCTGTCCCTGGCACCATTTGACTGCAGCAGCATGAGAAACCCTAAACAGTACTAGCAGAACTATACAACTGCACCCCAGTCAACCCACAGAATAATGACAAATAATAAAATGCTTATTTTAGACCATTGAGCTTTGGGATGTTTGTTACACAGCAATACATAATTGAAAACTGGTGGACAGATAAGATATATGTTGCTAAAGGAGAGATTTAGGAATAATAAATAACAGTATAACAGCTACTCAGTATTTGATAGTACTAAATACTCGGCCTCTGTTATCATGTTAATATTCACAACAATACCACTACAGTAGCTATTATCAGCTAGTATCCCTACTTGGTGGATGGGGAAACAGGTATTTAAAGAAATTCAGTAACCTACCCAAGACCACAAAATTCGTAAGGCACAGCTGAGACAAACCCAGGTCTACCTGCTGCCTGCACAGATGTGAAAGACGAAACTGTGAGAATGGGGCCTCACCAGAGGAATGAGAATAAAGAAAAAAGGAGCTGAGGCTAGGACTAGGGCCAAGGCCAGGAAGAACAGCCACTTGGTTAGTTTTGCATTTTCTCTAAACTCAAGAACGGCTGTTCAACACATTCGAGTTTAGGGATCGGTGCTAGCCCCTATTTAGAAAGTCAGTTCCTGCTTGTCATTTCATCTCCATACTTTAACTCTGACAACAGTATCTCCTAGAGCCACATGTTAGACGGTTTGGCTAATGGAGTTAGCCTCACATGTTTACTCGTTTTAGGATCAAAGTGTTGTTAAACACTCTGTAACTATCTTCAATGACCGGTCTGGCAGGAAGCACCCTCTCCTGGGCTCATACCTTTTCTTTCGGCCATGCCTATTTCTGATGACATTATCAGCCCTTCCCAAAAACTGATTCTTTGAACCTCCTGCAGAAGTTGAGTCGAAAATCAATAAAGATTTGCCCTGAGGGCTGGGGCATGGTGGTTCATGCCTGTAATCCTAGCACTCTGGGACACTGAGGTGGGAGGATTGCTTGAGCTCAGGAGTTCGAGACTAGCCTGAGCAAGAGCGAGACCCCGTCTCTACCATAAATAGAAAGAAATTAGCCAAACAACTAAAAATAGAAAAAGTTAGCCGGGCATGGTGGCGCGTGCCTGTAGTCCCAGCTACCCAGGAGGCTGAGGCAGGAGGATCGCTTGAGCCCAGGAGTTTGAGGTTGCTGTGAGCTAGGATGACGCCACGGCACTCTAGCCCGGGCAACAGAGTGAGACTCTGTCTCAATTCAAAAAAAAAAAAAAAAAAAGATTTGCCCTGAAAAATCACCTAGTCCAGACTTTTCAGTTAAAGATAAGGAAGCCCTGTCCTAGGATGGTAAACCATTTTGCTCAAGGTCACCTGGTGACCTCAGGTCACAGACCAGCAGTCCCTAATCCTCCTCTATTGGTGGGTGTGAGACCACACTGCCCCTTTGAAGCATGTCACGCTATAATTTCTTCATCTGCCATTCATCAAGAAATAGTTTGTTGAAATAATGCTAAACTTGTGCCTTGATCCAAGCAATTAGTCGTACAGGGGTAGGGGTGAGGGCAGGAGAATGGATGAAAATTTTAAGAAGAGGTCTTTTCTTCCTGAAGACAATTTTTTATACTATGTCATCTTACTCCTTACACTAAAAAGACAGAGTTAATTGCTCTAGTTTATACATTTCTTAAAAATATTACAGAAAGGAAGTACACAAGTAATAAAGCTTCTGGCTCCAGTGCTTATACTTCCATCCCAAAAAAGGAGCCTAAAATCACAACTATTGAATATATTTCCTTCCCCTGTGCCACAAAACTGGTCATTTTGTTTTCTTTTGCTCCTTTCTCCTTGTCAGATTTGGAACCACTCTCTGAAGAGAGCGCCAAGAGCCCCATACAACTGGTTGCTCAGGAGTTCCGAATATAAACTGTTTCAACCTAAATTTTCTCTTGCTTGTTCTTCGTTTATCTTGGGAGTTTTTCTTTCTTTCTTTCTTTCCTTCTTCTACTTTCTACTTCCCTTATCCTGTCTGCTTCCTTGACTTAATTTATTCTTTCTGCTTTCTCCAAAAGATACACAGGCTATGTAAGAAAAAAAAAAATCAGACATTTATAAAGCATCCACCATTGCCTCCTCATTATTTTTGGAGTAATAAGGGAAGGTTTTAGGCACAGAAAATAATTCTCCAAATTCTCTAAAATAATGCTCTAAATTGAACTCTCTCATCTCAGGTAGGGAAGGCAGTCTGGCCCTTCCAAGTAAATTATTCCAAGTCCAGAAACAAATATATATCATTTTGCTCAACTTGCACTTTTTATTGTATTATTTTTCCCAAGAATTTCTAAAGCATTCTTTTCTATCTCTAAGGTAATGGTGATTTTCACATGAAGAAAAGATGATTCAGAATCTAGGCTTATTCTTCCAGCTGGACAGTACAAGGGCTCAAGCCCCTGATTTGCATTTTTTTTTTTTTTCAGATTCATGGAAAAAGTTTTTAAACAAGGAAGACACTTTATAAATCACCTGTTCCAACACTGATGTTTTTAAAAATAGAAAACAAGCTCCCTCCCAAAAGATATTTTCCATATCCCACCCCAGACCTCTCCCTAGAATACTCAAGTCCTGAGGGTTACCAGGAGCCCCGGCAACAGCACCGGGAGCCACGCCCGGGGGTCCAGCAGATTCTTCTGAACAGATATTTTCAACTGAGTTCAGGCCTCTCCCCTTTTAATACATGAAGCCACTTTTTGGCTTCCTGCAATGACTTCTAGCACTATTACTTTCCTACTAACATGCCAAAGTCCTTCCGCCTTCAAGGTTCAGGCTACCTGGGTACAACACCCTCTCTTCCTCCTTGCTGGTGCCATCTGCTGAAGGGGTCACTGTCACTCACTGAAAATTTTGGAATTTGCCTCCCCCGACATCTCATCATCATCCTGAAAGATGTCAACATTCACGCAACCAACAACCAAGTCTCAAAGATCCTTGCTTATGAAAGCCAGCAACCTGTATCCACCACTCTCATGACACTGCCATACTTCTGGAGCTGCTTCATCTTAAACTCTAATATGGCAGGATTTCATTTCCCTCTGCTGGCCTTTCAGCCTCATTGACTTTATCAATCTTAACTCCATCATTTATTTATAAGTCCTTAGTCCCTTGGCTTAGCATCGTTCAATCCTCCTGCTTTTTCTTTCTAGCACTTCTAATGCCAAGCCAAAATTTGGGATCAATATGGCCATCTGGTTTCTCCACTCTTGCACTTGCACTGTTGAACACACACAATGGAAACGCATCCGAAAATGCATCCTGGTGTTATCAGGAATGTGGGATCTCCAGCCTCAAGAGGGCCCTCAGCAAGTGTTCAGCAACCTGGGCCTATCGCTGGTCACTTTCCTCTTCCATTCTCTACAGCAGCATATAAACTCACACCATCCTCTACAGGCTGTCCCGCCCACAGCCACACCTCTTCTCTCTGAGATGGTATCCCCCCCTACTTCAAAGAAAAAACTGAGCGTCATGGACATCAAGTTCCTCAGTGTTCTTATATCTAAAAATTTACCTACCCACACTGTGCTAGCCAAGCTAAGCTCATAGTGGAACATTTGACTGGGGTTTTTTTTTTTTTTTTTTTAACAACAACTAAGCCACCAAAGATAGTTTGTTATTTTGTGGCATTTTGCTACAAAATTTTGTGGCATTTTTCTATAAAATTGGCACATGGGAATCCCTGTGTATTTGGTGAGATTCTGGAAGGGACGTTTAGCTTCCAAGTAGGGAAGCACCTTGCCCCTGAAGACGTAAAGATAAACCATGAGAAGCATCAGCGAGCTCCAGTTATCCGGGGTGCAAGTAAGGGAGACGTGCAGCACACGGAGGACCCCGCCCCGGCAGACCCCCAGCTCTCTCCCAGCAGTGCCAGCGATGTAGTCTAAAACAACAGCCAGGCATCCGACACCTGCCTTCACTTCTACGCCATCTAGGACCTCTCACGAGGCTCAGACAACCTATGGCAGAAGTGCCTCTACTTGTGCCCATACCCGCTTCTAGCCAATGACACTTTCGTTCACATGAAGGAGGACGATGCTATAACAGAAGCTGCAGACATTTTCAATCACAGATCAGAATATGACTTTAAATTTAAAAAAACTATTAACAGCATCGGTACTAGCTACTTGGACTGCAGCCTCAACTCCCCTCTGCTGCCCCGACTGAGGCCCAGCTCAGCGCTGGGATGAGGGAAGAGCAGGGGAGCCTCTGGAGCAGATGGCAGTTGACGGAGACCAGGGACAGCAGTAATTGCTTACTGCTGTGACCACAAGTCTCCAAAATGACAACAGCAGCCTGAAACATCTCCACATGTAAGTATCACTACGATCTTGTCGGGAATCCTCCTTTTTTGTTTAATCTAATAATGTCCTTCTTCTGGGAAAAAGGTCATTATTCTTGTTTCCAGAAATCCCAAAGAAGTAAAACTAATCCATGCACATTGGGGGAAGGAAAAGAGAAACCAGAAGAAAGAAGCTAGACTCCACGGGCCACTGGCACGCAGCCGCCACAAAGGAAGCGCCTCCTTAGGGCCTCGGTGGTGAGCTGGGGACAGAGCACGACTAAACCTCCCCGAATTGACAGGAAGCCAGTCTAGTCCCTCCGTTAGAACTCTCCGACCCATGTCCTTGGGGCATCATAGGGAGTAAGTTGGTCCTATCCAAGCCAGGCCTTATTTACTTTTGTCTTTGGACACTTGGGCCATAAACCCAGTCTAGGGTTTATGCCAACAATTGTTTTGTGATAGTTAATTTTATGTGTCACCTTGGCCAGGCCATGGTGCCGCATACTTGGTTAAACATGATTCTGGATGTTTCTGTGAGGGTGCTTTCGGTGAGATTTATATATAATCAGTTGACTTGAGTAAAGCAGACTGCCCTCCATATTGTGGTGGGCCTCATCCAATCAGTCGAAGGCCTCAACAGAACAAAACACTGACCTCCTCCAGAAAGAAGGAATTGTGCCAGCAGACAGCCTTTGGACTTGAACCACATCAGCTCCTCCCTGGGTCTCCAGACCGCCCACCCTGGACTTGGACTTCCCTGCCTGTATAATCACACGAGCCAATTCCTTTTAAAAATAAATCTCTCTTTCACTCTCTCTAGATAGACAGATATCTAGACAGATAAAAGATCTCCTCTTGGTTCCGTTTCTCTGAAGAAAAGTGACTAACACAGGCCTCCTAGAAATCGAGTTGGCAGCTCATCAGGTGATCAGCACCTGTCCAGGTGCGGCCCAGGCAGCAGCATCCTCCACACAGCAGGGCCATCCTCTGTGATGAGACTCCAAAGCCAGGCTGACCTCCAGCGAACACCGCTGCTCATGGACCAAACCCAGTTCGCAGGGTCAGTCCAAAATGCACCTGCAGTGCTCCCCTCCCCTCTCACAGGCGCCTCGCTCCCATCAAGCTTCATCCACCCCTCTGTGTTCTGATCCAGTCCCTTCCTGTCTCTCTCTCCCAAGCCACTGCTCCACAGTATAGGAGAAATTTCCCAAAGATCATGGATATGATTCTCTCACGCTCGGAAAGTAAACACATCATGCAGAATGTTTAGTTTTAGAATTTTGGTGTGCTTTGGCTTAGAATGCACCATGAATTACAGGTAACGTTCTGCTTTCCAGTACTAACAAAGTATCATTTCTCAAAGGAAGGTTGCGCTGGGAACCATCAAGGCCCTGCTTCTCTGAGTGGGATTTAAGAAGAAATAAGCCAAGGAATAGATGAAGGAGTAAGGAGTGGGCTCCTTGTGGTGGGCAAGCACAGGCTTGATCACCACTTGCCTACAAGCAGTGCCCACAGTCCACTGGTGTGCTGTGTTCACCGTGGGACTGACAGCCACAGACTCCAACCCACAACTCTGCTTTCCTGAGATGGGAACTTCTTTCTGGCTATTACCCCATGTCTTTCCCCTGCCCTTCACATTCATGCACCCCGGAGAACAGTATCCAACACCTACCTCCACTCCCCGTCATCCTTCTTAGAAAATTCTACATAAATAATACATGGAAGCTGACAGGTTAGCTCAGTTGGCTGGAGCATGGTGCTCATAAATAATACATGGATACATTCTTTTTAAAAATTTGCAAATACACAGGTAAAGAAGAAAAGATTCCCCTTTTCGTCTCATCTCTCCAATTCCATTCCCCACTCCAAAGTTATAAACACTTGTTAGCAGTTTGGTATGTATCCTTTTCAGATCTACATAAGTGTATACTTTGTGTGTGTTTGTGCATTTCCATAAATGGAGTAATATTTTCAGTACTACTCAACGATTTCCTTCTTCATTTGATAAAATGGAGATACCTCCATTCAAGTGCATATAAAAGCATATCGTGTTTTATTGTGCCTTGCATTTTTGCACTTCACAGACACTGCATTTTTTACAAATTGAAGGTTTGTGGCAACCCTGCATCAAGCAAGCCTATTGGTGCCATTTTTCCAATAGCGTGTGCTCACGTCATGTCTCTGTATCACATTTTGGCAATTCTCACAATATTTCAAACTTTTTCATTATTATTATATTTGTTATGGTGATCTGTGATCTTTGATGTTGCAATTGTTTGGGGGCACCAGGAATTGCACCCATATAAGACAGTAAACTTACCTGATAAATGTTGTGTGTGTCCTAACTGCTCCCCTGACCAACTGTCCCCCCATCTCTCTAGCTCTCCTCAGCCTTCCTATTCCGTGAGACACAACAATATTTAAATTAGGCCAATTAATAACCCTACAGTGGCCTCTAAGGTTTAAGTGAAAGGAAGAGTCTCACAGCTCTCATTTTAAATCAAAATCTAGAAATGATTAAGTTTAGTGAGGAAGGCAGGTTGAAAGCGGGACAGACTGAAACCTGGGCCTCTTGTGCCAGTTAGCCAAACTGTTACTTGCAGAGGAAAGTTCTTGAAGGAAATTGAAAGTGCTACTCCAGTAAACGCACAAATAATAAGAAAGCAAAACAGCTAACTGCTGATATGCCGAAAGTTCAAATAGTCTGGATAGAAGATCAAACTAGCCGGCACAGCATTCCCTTAAGCCGAAGCCTAATCCAGAGCAAAGCCCTAACTCTATTCAATTCTATGAAGGCTGAGAGAGGTGAGGAAGCTGCAGAAGAAAAGTTGGAAGCAAGCACAGGTTGCTTCATGAAGTTTAAGGAAAGAAGCCATCTCCATGACATAAAAGTGCCAGATGAAGCAGCAAGTACAAATGTCAAAGCTACAGCAAGTGATCAAGAAGATCTAGGTAAGATCATTGAGGAAGGTGGTTACACTAAGCAACAGATTTTCAGTGTAGATGAAACAGTCTTCTATTGAAAGAAGAGGCCATGTAGGACTTTCCAACTACAGAGGAGAAGTCAGTGCCTTGCCTCAAAGCTTCAAAGGACAGGCTGACTTTCTGTTAAGGACTAATGACTTTAAGTTGAAGCCAATGCTCATATATCATTCTGAAAATCCTAGAGCCCTTAAAAATTATGCTACATCTACTCTGCTTACTCTCTATAAATGTAACAACAAAGGCTATATGATAGAACATTTGTTTAAAGCATGTTTTACTGACTATTTTAAGCCCACTGTTGAGACTGCTCAGAAAAAAAAGATTCCTTTCAAAATACTATTGCTCATTGACAATGCACCTAGTAACCCAAGAGCTCTGATGAGATATACTAGTAGATTAATGTTGTTTTCATGCCTGCTAACACAATGTCCATTCTGTAGCCCACGGATCAAGGAGTAATTTCGACTTTTAAGTCTTATTATTTAAGAAATATTAATACATTTTGTAAGGCTACAGCTGCCATAGGTTGTGATTCCCCTGATGGATCTGAGCAAAGCAAATTTAAAACCTTCTAGAAAGGATTCACTATTCTAGATATCATTAAGAGCATTTGTGATTCATTGGAAGAGGTCAAAATATCAACATTAGGCTGGGAACGGTGGCCTATAATCCCAGCACTTTGGGAGGCCAAAGCAGGAGAAGCACTTGAGGTCAGGAGTTTGAGACCAGCCTGGGCAATACAGGGAGAGTCCATCTCTACAAAAAATTTAAAAAATAAGCCAGATATGGTGCTGCACACCTGCAGTCCTAACTACACTGGTGGCTGAGGCAGGAGGAATGCTTGAGCCCAGGAGTTTGAGGTTTCAATGAGCTATGAGACCTTGTCTCTAAAAAAAATCTACATTAACAGGAGTCTCGAAGCTGATTTCAACCAGCATGGATGAATTTGAGGGGTTCAAGTCTTCAGTGGAGAGAGTAACTGCAGATGGGGTAGAAATAGCAAGAGATTTACTAGAATTAGAAGAGGAGCCTGATGATATGACTGAATTGCTGCAATCTTATGATCAAACTTGAATAGATAAGAAGTTGCCTGCTATCAATGAGCAAAGAAAGTAGTTTCTTTTTTTTTTTTAATATATGCGACAGGTTCTTGCTATATCACCCAGGCTGGTCTCGAACTCCTGGGCTCAAGCAATCCTACTGCCTTAGCCTCCCAAATAGCTAGGACTATAGGCATGCACCACCACACCTAGCTGAAAGAGGTTTCTTGAGATGGAATCTACTCCTGGTGAAAGTGCTGTGAACGCTGTTGAAATGACAACAAAGGACTTAGAATATTCTGTAAACTTAGTTGATAAAACAACAGCAGGGTTTGAGAGGACTGACTCCAATTTTGAAAGATCTACTGTGGGTAAAATGCCATCAACATCAAGGCAAGACCTTCCACCCTCAAAAAGATTAGGACTCACCGAAGGCGCAAAGGATTGTCAGTATTTTTCTGTAATGAAGTATTTTTTAAATTAAGATGTGCACATTGTTTTTTTTGGATATAATGCTATTATTGCATACTTAATAGACTACTGTATAGTATAAACATAATTTTTATATGCACTGGAAAACCAAAAAGTTCATTGACTCACTTCATTGTGATACTTGCTTTATTGCAGTGGTCTGGAACCAAACCTGGAAAGTCTCGAGGTATGCCTGTCCATCACTTACTATGTGCAGGGCAGTGGTCTAAAAGGTTTACATTTCTCAGTTGGACGACTGCAATAATTTCCTACCCGTACTCCCTGCTCCCAGCCTTACACCTTCTAATCTATTACACACACCTGCCTGAGCAATCTCATAAAAGCTCAGATCTAATCATCTTTTTCCCCTGATTAAAACCCTCCACTGACTCCTCACATTCTAGGATAACATCAATCATTCAGTATGATTTACAAGGCCCATCATAATCCAGTCCCTTCCCGGCTGGCTGGCCTTACTTCTTCCCATAACCCTACACTCGAGTCATCGCAAACTTCTTGCAGTTCCCCAAACATGCCAAACTTGGCACTGCCTCCTTGGCCTTCATGCCCTCACCCGCCCTGTCTGCCTGGCAAACACCTACTTGATTCCCAACACCCTGTTCAGTGGTCACTCCTGTTTGAAGCCTTTTCTGACTTCCCCCATTAGAATTTACTGCTCTCCTTGGTATGATCTCACTGTACCACAGGACACTCCACAAGCAAAGCAGGCAGAACACTTCATTGCCCTTAGTGATTTATGTCCCTTTCTTATCTTGTCAAACAAAACACATCTGAAAGGACAAGGGCCTTATCTTATTTGACGTTTTAATCCCCAGCTCCCAACACTGTATACGATGACATAGTGGACACTCTGTGGTTAAAATAACAAACCAATCAATATATTATTTTTATTGAGGTATAACTTCTTCGATCCTGAATAATATTTGAGGTGAGTTACAAAGATACTGACAATATACAAAGACAAAAAAACTTATAAAAATAGCTTTTAAGTAAGGCGAATTGAAATTAATGGTTGAAAACTGGTGAAGCCAGGAGTGAGATTATTATACTTGCTAGGAGCAGGCAACATATTTGACTTTCTGGTAGCCACTAGCAATAATAAGTTTCCCAGAGGCCACAAGGTAAAAATAAACTGGCTGCTAAGGAGAAGCACAACCAGTTCTGACATAGTTACTAAAGAGAAACTTCCCCCAAGGAACCTCAGAGTGGACACTACGTAATGAGACAAACAGCAGCCTTAAACATTTCTTAAAATTAACACAGAGATGCTTCTCACAAAATCACTCCCCATAAACTAAAGGCTTACACCAGCACACAATTTAGTAAATGCATTTTCACTGTGATGTGGTTCAAATTGATTCTCACTGATGGTCAGATTAATTATAAGACATACTTAAGTGTATTTAGTGATACTGTTCTTAATATATTTTGGACCACAGATAACTCTTTAAGAATCTGATAAAATTCTATGTATTTTATGTCAGAAAAGCAACCTGACACCTAGCATTTTGCACCTATTTTTTAAGGGATCATGGAAATTTGAAGCATATCCATGGACCCCCAGGTTAAAACTCCCAACATGAAGGAAAGATGCACCGTCTATCCTTGGATCAGACTTCCACAAATATTATTTCCCCAAGGAGGACTCTTAGAAGGTTCTGCTTTCTGTCCTACCTAGAGCAGAACCATGTTCTTTACCTGTCAGCCATGGTGCGTGTTAGGTTCTTTCCTGAACAACAGAGGCACCTAACAGGAACCCTCACCCACTTCTGGAGGTGATACCTGCAGGCAAGGCCAAGAGTCTCCAGAATTCTACAACAGAAAAGCTCTACAGTTCTACATCATTAAGTACAGCCAAAAATAATTTAAGTATGGAAAAATATTCAAAGTAGGTGTAACCAAACAGATATCTCAACTGTTTATTTTTTTTTAAATCTCACTAAAACACTCAGAGGATATCTAACTTTGAGTAATGTAACTTCCTGCAGTGGCTTCCAAGAAAAATTAGTTGAGTTGCAAAACATATATGTATTAATAACTAAATGAATTTTCCCACTGTTAAAAGTTGGGTGGAGAGTCTAGCAAACTTGTAAGTTTGATTTAGAATAACTAAAGCATGACATTTTAGTGGTAATAAGATAACAGGGTCAGTGGTCTACCAAAAATACCTCTATATCTTGATAATAAATCTGTATCACCAATTTCCTTTAAGTTTTTATCTTTTAGAGGGAAAACATACTTTTAGTTTAAAAGTGATATTAGATCATTAATAAATACATTTTTGATAAGAGATCAGCCTGTAGATAACGAATTCCTGTCCACAGAATCAAAGCTTGGGGAGTATCAGCAAAAGCCATAAACAATATTATATAGTTTCTGACTCAAGGTGTCATAAAATTAGTATTAAATTTAGTAGTGGGGTATAGCAGCAATGCCATGACTAAAGAGGGTCCACTCCTCACGAAAAATAATGGCCTAGTCCAGGTGTCAGCAAACTCTCTGTAAAAGGCCATACGGTGCGTATTTTAGGCTTTGACGGGTATCTGCCATGGTAGTGTAAGAGCAGCCACAGGCAGTATCTAAACAAATGAGGGTAGCTGTGTTCCAATAAAACTTTATTTACAAAACAGGCTGTTGGCAGGATTTGGTCCTTGGGCTTTGGCCTAAGAAGCTCAAATAGGAAAATCTCTAGACTCTCTCCTGCAGAAAATGTACTTCTCTTTTAGAAGGTTGCTATGAGAAATTCAGTAAATATTCCATTGAAATCAATACATTAAGCCTATGTATGTCACTGTTCTTCCATTGTAGTACCCTATTTACTACTTATTCTGATATTTTCTTTTCTCAGTATTCTCAAGCCTCCTGGAATTTTTTTCAGGGACCCATATCAAGCTTACTGCTTACCTATAGTTTCCAGAAAACACTTTTATATCCCCCTTTTTAACATCCATGACAACCACACATCTGCTGGTGACTTTCCTATTCTTTCTGATTTTATAGACTTCCAAGAGTTCCCACAGCTGTAAGCTCTGGGGGCGGTGTGTGTACCAGAGGATTGAGCTCTTTGAAGTCCACAATGTTCTTCTGAGGAGAGGAGTAACATGATCAGAGCTGCTCTTCAGGAAAGAACAATGTTCAACTACACAAACAACTAGACAGAGTAACTGAATAATTACCCTGGCAAAGAATAAGGTCCTTCATTATGTGCCATTTGGGCTAAATTGTGCCCCTCAAAACCCCTATGTTGAAGCTCTAACCTCAGTACCTCAGCATGTCACTATGTTTGGAAATGGGGCCTCTAAAGGTGTGATTAAGTTAAAATGAAGCCTTTAGGGTGGGCCCTAATCTAACCTGACTGGAGTCTCTATAAGAGGAGGAAATTTGGACTTGCAGAGAGACACCAGTAGCACAAGAACCATGGGAAGAGGCAGCAAGAGGGTGGCCATCCACAAGCCAAGGAGAGAGGCCTCAGAAGAAACTAAACCTGCCCACACCTTGATCTTGAACTTCCAAGCCTCCAAACTGTGAGAAAATAAATTTTTGTTGTTTGAGCCACCCAGTCTGTGGTATTTTGTTACGGCAGCCGAGCAAACAATTACAGGTGGGATCCGTTAGAAGGCAGTCGCAATAGTCAGAGTGAGAACTAGACCAGCTGCAGCAGTGACGCAGAGTCTGGTATGAGCGTGTAAAGCACTGCGGAAGTGAAATGGACAGGGCTTGAGAAGTCAAGTGAGAATCAAAGAAAACAGCAGAGTAGAAATTCACCCCAACAGATGGGCCTGGTTGTCAAGGGAGATGGTGATACCATTTGAATATATGGGAGTCAAAAAAAGAGGGTAAGTGATTTTGAGGAAAGAGGAGTTTAATTTTAGGCACATTGTTGGATGTGTCTTGATAGCTCTTTATCTATTTGGTCTTTTTTCCTCACATAGGAGAGACTCAGAAAATTATTGATTGATTGACAATCTCACTCAATGAAGAAGATTAAAATAGACCCAAGGACATCTACTTTTTGTCTTTTTTTAAAAATCTTAAACAACATGTCCTTAAATAGTGAGCTTGTCCCAAATTTCCTTGAAAGAGCCTAACTATACTTTTAAAACATCCTTTTTAGTTATTCTCTTTGCATTTTCTGCATGTCCTAACTTATTCTGGATTTTAATCTTCCAGACCCTGCCTTCAAGGTTCATTCCATTCTTATACAGTCATGGGCCACATGAAAAGGTTTAGGTCAGTGACGGACTGCATATACGATTATAATACTGTATTTTAACTGTACCTTTTCTACATTTAGATATGTTTAGATACAAAAATAGTTACCATTGTGTTACATGATATGTCACCTATCGATAGGATACATCTTGAGAAATGCATCCCTAGGCGATTTCATCATTGTGTGAACATCATAGTGTACTCACACAAACCTAGATGATACAGCCTGCTACATACCTAGGCTATTTGGTGCGAAACGTGTAAGGCCTGTCACTATACTGAATACTGCAGGCAACTGTAACACAATGGTAAGTATTTGTGTATCTAAACATAGAAAAGGCACAATAAAAATACGGTATTATAATCTAATGGGACCATCATCATATATGTGGTCCATCATTGACTGAAATGTCTTCTGCAGTGCACTACTGTAATAGTATTTATCCTTAATTACATCCTACCCTATTTTTGTTTATGCCATTTAAAAATCTTGACGTTCTTCAGAAAGCACCCCCTAAATATTAAAGAAAAATTGTTTTATACTGAATCATGACAGAAGTATTTCCTAAACAAAGCAAAGTGCAATAGACAAAGGGTAAGAGAATAGATGGCAGAGACTTTGACTTTGCTGGACATGGAAAAGGCGCTGGGAAGAGTTTGAATTATTTTTTTAATCACTATTTCTGCCCAAATTTCTGTTACATCATCCATGTGGAATTCGGGCCATGAACTTGTATTCTAAACATTAAGAAGTCTAGAATGCACAATTAATTACTAGTTGTCATGAACAAAGATTGTGTATTGAAAAGCCAATAGGAAAAAAACTATTGTCTTATCTGTAAAATGAGGATAATGACATTTGCTTCATAAGTTTGTATTCAAGATTAGACATATTATTTGTAAAGCTGGCATACAGCATGTTCTCAAGAATTTCATTCATTCAGTCAATAAAGACTCAGTAAATATCAAGGTCCTAGGAGCACAGTACAGTGGAGAAGGCCAAACAACTGGCCCTTCCTCTACCACAGGGCAGTGGGACCCTGCCTAGTCACTATGGCAATCTCTCTAGTTATCTGACAGGGCTGGGCAGATCCCATGAATACTTCATGGCTTTAATGCCACCCCTCCAAAAAACAATCTGTGCCTCATTTTTACCACCCTTTAACAGCTGAGGGTGTCACTATAATTAATTATTTTTTCAATCCAACAGCTGCTATATATGTCTTCTTTATACGTTAGTATACTCTACTAAAACTGCAAAACTGTTTTCCCAATCTCACTTGATTATATTCCCATTACTTAGTTAGAGTTTAGAGTAATATATAAATGTAAATGTATAAGAACTTCTAAAACTTAGAAACATATTCAAAATAGAAAATTTCTGCCGGGCGCGGTGGCTCACGCCTGTAATCCTAGCACTTTGGGAGGCCGAGGCGGGCGGATTGTTTGAGCTCAGGAGTTCGAAACCAGCCTGAGTGAGAGCGAGACCCTGTCTCTACTAAAAATAGAAAGAAATTAATCGGACAACTAAAAGTATATAGAAAAAATTAG
>NW_012148875.1:2285154-2327454 GCF_000956105.1 Propithecus coquereli | reverse complement strand
TAGAAAGATTAATTCCATTTCTAATTCAAAATAAGGTCTACTCATCAAGTGATGTGCTTCAAAAAGTGATTTTTAAAATGGAGGTATTATTTGACCCTTTTGCTCTTTTCCATTTCCTATTTATGTAATGACCACCTAATACCCTGCGAATTGTTTTCTATTTGCAAAATGATTCAGCTTAGAAAAGAGTAGAATGAGACTGGTCATTCAGCACTTTCTCCCACCCACCCTTGCAGACATCACATCACAAAGACTATGACTCACTTTGTCATACAATTTATATCCTTTTCAGAGTTTTACAGATTGTTGTGATGAACACTGGCTCATGAATCTGAATGAATATTAAGATGAAACTATCTTTGCCATTTCATCACAGCCGAAAAGGATACTAACAATGGTACCAGACAGTCTTCAATCTTAATTTTTAAAATGATTCACTAGTTTTAGATTTGAGTAAGAGAAAAAGACAGACACACACACACACACACACACACACACACAGGTAAGGATTAAAGTGGCTGAATCAAATATGAATTCCCAGACATGCATTCCTTAGTTAAAGGACAATACCCAGTTAATATTGGCTAGAAATATTGATATGTTACTTAACAGCTGAAAAAAAAACCTTACACAATAAAAAGTGATTCCAACAAATAATTATGTTTTACCTTTATTGCCTCCCTTGAATAATGTGAAAGGTGTTTACAGAAAAGAGCTCCAGTGCTGCTACCTTCAACTTTCCCATTTTACATGCCTCATACTATTATTTATGCTTAATTATTTAAAGTTTTTGCTCATTTTACAAATATAGATTAAACCTCTTCATGGGCCTCAGGTTGGTCATTCCATCAGCAGCAGAGACAAGAGGCCCCCAGGATGAGTAATTTCAGCCTCAGACCCTCAGAACAGAAAAGAGAGTAAAGAATTGCTGGGTAAATGTTGTTTGAATTTTTAAAAATAACATAAAAATTCCTTGCCAGCTAGAAATTTCCAGCAAAATTGGGGAACATGAAAGAAACACAACAAGCTATTAGAGAAAACTTGTAGCTAGCACGCAGGAAAGGAACCACGGGTACACGGTCATGTGAAAGAATAAGGTAAGAGGACAGAGGGGACATTCGGCTCAAGGAAGCAGCCTGGTTGAAGGCTAAGAGAAGGAGGATGTGAACGGAAGGTCAAAAAGGAAATTAAGAGACTTGGCTAATTTACTGGGGTACATGTTCAATTTAACAAGCATTCTTTGAGTGGCCACTATGTGTGAAGACGAATACAGAAAATTTCACCCAGTCCTTGCCTACAAAGAGGTCACGGTCCCAGTGCGAGAGATAGACGCATAAACAATTAACTATTTCAAAACTCATTAAGTTCTATGTTCAGACTATGTACCAAGTACTACGGGAAAACAGAGATAGAAACCATTAATTCTCCCTGGGAAGGTGGAGGGAAGTTTCACAGAGAAGACTGTTGAGCTGGATCTTAAGATTTTTCCAAAGAAAGGTGAGAATGGGAGGAGGGTGTGAGAGAGGAATTCGTAAGGAAAAGGAGGATTTTTCCAAAAATAAGGATCACAAGAGGAAAGGCCAATCATTGCAACAATAATGGCTGTCATGTCAGAAAGGATATAATAATGTCATGGCAGCATCAGGGGAGGATGGGTGGTAAAGAGCAGAAAATAAGATTGAGCAGGGAGATTCTATTTGAGAAGGAAAGCCAGGCAGGTCTGGTTAGTGCTTATGGTAGGAGGAAAGCAAAATATAGGTGAAATCAAGAAACAGGGTAAGATAAATCACTAAGGCTGGGAAACATTTTAGGGAAAGAGAGATACATAGGAGTAAGTGGAGAAGGGTATCAAAGAAAACTCAAGGTGCCTACCTTTCGGAGAAGAATAATTTTACTACAAGCATAAATTCAGTAGGAAGTGTTGCTTGTTCGAGAAAATGATGTTAAGTTCTGTTTTATGCATGTTAAGTTGAAACTGGTGGTGTGTCTGTCCTTCGAGCAGTGAGACACAGAGATGGGGAATCACAACAGAGGTAGAAACTATAAATGACCTGCTGAAGGAATGCAAGCACACAGAAAGGTGGGTAGAGGGCCAAGGACAGGGTTTTGGGGAACTCAAAGCACAAAACCAGAAGAAAGAGAGAGTGGAAGAAAAGACAGCTGGATGGGGGAGAAGAGAAGCAGGTTGACACGGTGTAATAAATGCCAAGGAATTCTCAGGAAGTCAGAGGCAGACAATAATGCCAGATACCAGAGTAGGATGACAGGCTGGAAAAGGCAACATGAGTGAACTGGAAGACTGCTGGTGCTCTCATAAAGCATGATTTAAGTAGAATAATCCAGAATTCCGAATCCAAAATTAAAGAGAGCTAAAAAAAGAAAAGATGAAGTAGAAGAATAAGTACAGGATTTCAGGATATTATCTACAAAGGAAAGAATGAAAAACAATACACAACATACCTGAAGAAATTTTATATCACACAGTATATGATAAAAAATCTTAAACGCTTTTAAAATAAATCAGAATTTCTAAAAAAAGTTCTAAACTTTTATATCCTGGAAAATGATTCATCTTTCTATAGATTATTCTAAGAAAAGCTAATAGCCAACCTCCAAGATTCCCAAATGTTTTCTAAATATAACTTTGTTATATGTAATTATCTTCATTAAAAGATAGATCACATCGTATCTAAATGTACATATTACTACATCAAGAGAACCATAAACTTGGACCAAGCTTTATACAGTACATGGCCCATGAGTAGTTATTCCACAGGAAGGCCCACAGAGAATGTTTTCATCATTGGCTGACATTTAGTGAGCACTCTCTGACTAAAAGGTACTGAGCTTTTCGATGTTTATTTATATAGAGAAGTCATGGTTCCTACCTTAAGGTGCCAGCATCTTCTCAAAGTGCCTAAATCACAAACAGAGAATAATTCTCTCACGTAATCTAGCCAGATCATTACTACTCTGTACAAATTTCCTTTTCTCTCGGCTAATTTGATTGTCATTTAATTACAAACTTTCATTATAAATGAATGTATAGCAATTA
Organism: Propithecus coquereli; assembly: GCF_000956105.1. Lineage (NCBI taxonomy): Eukaryota > Metazoa > Chordata > Mammalia > Primates > Indriidae > Propithecus > Propithecus coquereli. Next base: position 2,324,399 of record NW_012148875.1, on the reverse strand, counting down.
TAAACTAAGCCAGGATCATTCCTTTCAATAGTTCAATTATACCTGGAACATAACATTTAATATTCACAAACCTTCTCTTCATTTTTCATCTCCAAAATACCTTGAAATTCTGCGAACCTTTCATTTCAGAATTCTATTGGATAATTCAACCTAGAGATTAAGTTAACTTGGGTAAATCAATACCCCTTGAAAATACAAATACACACACACACACACACTCACACACACACCATTACAGATTTCTGTAATGAATGAGTAAGCATTAAGGATACACTGGTCAAGTCAAAAGTTACCTTGTACAGGAAGAGTGACAGAAGACAGCTGGAATGAGACATAAGTTAAACAGTGAATATTGGCTGTCTGTTGCCTCCAGGCCCTCCAAATTTCTTCCAACTAAAAATAAACTAAAGTAGGGGTTTAGAATGAGACTTGTCTGTCTTCTAAGGACCACACTCTATGGCTCAATGGGGCAGTTCCCCTGGAGTCACCACTTTCCTTGGCATCCTCTCCTAAGTTCCCGTGGCTATAAATAACCTAGCTTAGAGGGTCTCCTTAGCCGTAAATTATTAGATGGAGAGTATGATAAGAAAAGAGCACATGAGATCTGACTGAACCATGAATACAACAAGGAAACACTGAGAATCATAGCGCCGCAAGTGCATACCTAAAGTTCTACATTGACAATCATTATTCCAAATTATTTTGCAAGGAACCAAGCATTAACTACTTAGAGAGCACTGACAATACACAGGTTAAGTACAAGATCAGACCCCTAATTACAGAGCGCAGAAAATGACAAGCTCAAAAACAAAACATAACAAAATACACTTGTTTGGATAGAATATGCCAATGAAGTTAAGATTCATGCCCCGAATGTGCAGACGGGCCTTGCTCCATTTCACAGCCACAGACTCTTAACCCAGGCCAGCCTCCTTACAGATGTGTGCTACGGGACAAAGGGGCCCAAGCAGGGTATTCGGAAAACCAACGCACAATGGAATTGGAAAAACAAGCAAAGAATATGACGTGTTCAGTTACCATCTTATTGTACGGGCATCTCGTGGTTTGAAAATAGCAATTCCAATAACGTGAAACCTTAAATCCCCTTTTTCAACATCACTGATGGTGACTTCTCAGAGGCAGCGTGTAGATTAATAGAGTCAATTTTATGCTTATAATGTGTAAAGGATGGTTCTTGTTTTGTTCATTACATCTATAATTAAACTTTAAAATTATGGCCATCCAAGTTTTTCCGTAAATCATAAATCAAAATGCGAATACTCAGAACTGGACTGTTACACCACTGACAAAGTCTAATTACATAATGGCCATCTTATAAACAAAACGAAAGCCCTCAGGGTATGTCATGAGGAGACATTGCCTTTTCTAGGCTGAAGTCACTTGGCATCAAACTCATTTTAAAAGGCTCCTAAGGTGTGGTAATACCTATGACTCATGAATTGTCCTTTCATTGCTGCTCTGATTACATGATTTCAGGATTAAATGAGCTATTAGATTCTGACTTCGTCTGTTTACTGCACAGAAATAGCGTTACGGTAAATACTGTGTTTATTAAGGCGAGTTAGTGGGATCCACTTCTCAGATATTACCACGAAGAGATAGGGAGAGGGAATCCAGTATTATTAAGTCAGTAGTTCCACTTACACATAGGCCGTGGTGAAGAGAAGGAAAGGTGGCTCTGTCCAAAACCCCAGCAATACAACCTGAGGCCACTGCAAAGCGGCAGGAACTCCTCAGAGGGGCTACCTCACCACCCTAACCAAACGGCGGAACAGAAGGTGCTCTCTATGCTTGAATGGAAGAGAGCACCGAGGCCCAGGCAGAGCAGGAGTAGAAGGCCAGAAGCCAGGTGGGCAAGAAGCCTGTTCAGAATGACAAGAGAAAATCAACAGGTGAACTCTGGCAATTGGTTACTTTCCCGAACTTTCATAAAATGAAATCGGTGAACTAGGAGGTCTGAAGCCTCCCTTTGAATTCCACAAGTCCGTGTTTTTATGCCTGGGGTCGCATGGGACATGTGCAGTGGCAAAGAGCACAGAGGTCAGCCCCACCTGGACCCCATCCCTGTTCCACATGGGAGTGGCAGGTCCCTCAGCCTCTCCAAGTCTCAGCATCCTCTGGAGCCTGGAAGCACAGAAGAGTGGCAGACAGGCGGCTCCCTTCTGGGAGAAGCCCCAAAGCAGATCAACACATCCACCTTCATTTTTTTCCTAAATAAGAGCATCTGGAATCAATTTAATGCTAAAATGTACATAAGAAGCATACATTTCCCTTACTACTCTCCACCACATGCTGTACGTGCCGCTTGGGATAAAATGTTCTCTCTTCTGAGTTTTTACTTTAGAGTGTATACTTAGCGGTATGCATTCCCATGGATGTTGGCAGAAGTCTGCCAAAACGTCCAGAATGCCAAAAGGAAGGCGAGTGTGCAGCACACATGCTGGAGAAGCAGAGACTCTGTAACCACTTGGAGTATCTTTCTTTGATCAAGACTCATGTTAAATGAAGATTATTCCAGGACTATGAGAAAAGTGCCAGAAAAGGGCCCCGTAGAAGAGTGAAAACTCAAGAGAATACCCAAGTGCGAAGCAAAACTGACCTTCAGCAACGCTGAAAAGTTGGAAACATTTGTGTTCAGTCATCTTCTCTTGCCTCTCCTTGCACAAAGTTTTTGCCTCTGTCTTCCCCTGCCCCACAGCTCCCCCCTTCCCCTTCCTCCACACCTAACTGGTGCCCCTCCAATGACATCACAGTCTCCAAAGCATCCCTCCCCAAACTCCAGTCCTTCTGGCCAGCTTTTAGAGAAGAAATAGCACTCCCATCACAATTTAATTCACACTAAATGTTAATATCTGATAAGGGCTGAACTCAGCCTTTCAGAGTGATTTGCATGTTAGAAAATATGTAAGCAGAAAAATGTCACATCGAAGGAAAAAATCTCCAATGATAGATTTTCAGGTCAACTGAACAGAACAGTTTGAGGAGTGAAGCCATTAGTTTTCAACTCTTCAAACAGGTCTTGATATCTGAGCCATAATCTGGTAGGAAACTGTGGCTACCATTAACTCTGCTTTTATTTCTCTATGCCAGCTGTTCAGCTTTGTTTTGGGGAATGGGATGTGCAGTTGAGAGGATATATTATTATGTAAAGTCTATATATTCATTTTTTGCTCTTATCTTTCCCATCAGTCTTCTGGTTTAGTCAACTATCAGTATACATTTGACATACAACAAAACATTTACTTTGCTTAAACTTACACCCAGGTTGGGCTACACAGAAGTGGACTAAATTTGTCATTTTTTAGGTTTGTATTCTTGTCAGTCCATTGCTCGGTAAAAGATATCCTTTGAAAAAATAGTACTCTCCACAAATCTGGACGAGTTAGTCTACTTTTCACTTTTGTTTTTTTGAGACAGGGTCTTGCTATGTTGTCCAGAGTGGTCTCAAACTTCTGGGCTCAAGCAATCCTTCTGTCTTAGTCTGGGACTACCATTGTGCCCATTGAACTGAACATTGAACTTTTACTGTTCACTCTTAACATCCTGTCTTTAGTTAGTCATAAAGTTGGCAGTGTTAATCTTAGCCCTAATGACATTTGGGGTCAGAAAATTTGTTGTTAGGGGTACTATCTGTGCATTGTAGGATGTTTAGCAGCATTGCTGGTCTCTACCCACTAGATGCCACTAGCACCCTCCCAGGTATGACAACCAAAAATGTCTCCTGGCATGGTCCCCTGGGGGGCAAAATCACCCCTATTTGAGAACCACTGAGTGAAAGTAAGATTACAAAAATGAAAATACAACCCACGGTGGGGTAGAAAAAATTAACACCTCTTTTTCCGTGAGTAGTAATGTGGTATGCAATTCAGAATTCTCCCCACTGGCTAGTCTCTATATAGTCTTATTCTAAGGCAAATAGAGTATCAAGAGCTTCAAAGAAAAAGTGATTCAGCAACTAACAGAGTCTGAAAAAGAGTGTTAGGGGAAGCCCCAAATATGAACCTAATCTGGAGGAGTGTTCTCTGGTCATAAAACATGCTTTTTTATTAACAGTTTTTGATACTAGAAAACAACAAAACTAATTGGGACATATATGCACCTTGCCCTAATCGGCTGAGCTAGCCTAGCAGACAACCCAGAATAAACTTCAATCGCAAAGATAATTTTGTGAAATCTACTCAAGTTACCAGAATAGAGAACTAGCATTAACCCATGTAATAGGTTACAAGCATCTTTTCAGCTTTATTGGATAAAGTGATTGATACATTTTTAAATTATGACAGGCCTGAAAAAATTAAAGACTTGTATCTTTCGCAGGTTGCTATGTTGGAAGCAATGAAGACCCAGCTAATATAAAAGTGCATCTCTCATCCCTCTGTCTACTCATGCTTGGTTGTAGAGCTTTCTCCTCTTCCTTCCTCTTCTGGAGTGAATGACGTTCCATGAGCATCCTTAGACAAAGATAGATTAGCACCCTAAAACAAAGACAGAACTATGGGAAGTGGAGCTCTGAACCCCTGTAGGTCTTTTCTCAGATCCTCCACCCAGAACCCACAAAGGAAGGAATGCCAGAACACGCCGATTCTAAAACACATGTTTACCTACACTTACAGAAGGAAAGCTTAAAATATATTCTGGTCCTGTCTCTCTCACTTCAAATTCCATCAGTGTTGTAAATCAGCCTATCTTATGCCCTTTGCTTCCCTCTTTTCTCCAGACCAGTAGTTCTCAAAAGTGTGGTCCCCAGATCAGCACCACTTGGCAACGTGTTAGAAAACGCGAATTTTCAGCCCCCAGTCCAGACTTAGGGACCCATAAACTCTGGTGGATAGGATCCAGCAATCTGTATTATAACAAACCTTCCAGGTGATTCTGATGCACCTCTAAAGTTTGAACCACTGATTTAGGCCAATGTTATTTCTAGAACCACAAATATTGTTTTTGTTTTTGTTTTTTTTTTTTTTACAGAAAGCAAAACTGTAATTCTCATTTCACCCTCAAACCTGGTGCAAGGCAGATATTATTTCCACTTTAGGGATGAAGAAACCGGCTCTGGGGTTAAGCGTCGCTCAAGGTCCCAAAGCTAATAACTTCAGGTGGAAGACTAAGGTTTTTGCACTCGTTTTTACCATGAAACAAAAGTCTGACCCACTTTATTAACAAAGTCTGAGCTTTTTTTGGTTTCTGTTTGTTTTTGCTCTTTCAGCTTTAGTCAATTCGGAAAAAAAGAGAATTTTTTCTATATTTTTGGGTGAGAATAGTGTGCCACACGCCTCGGGTCCTACCGAGTCGGAATTTAAGGGCAGGGCTCTGGAAAGTTATTTTTTCCGAGAGCGTTTCGTTGTGCTGCGGTCCCTCGCGTCTTCGTCCCAGGGACAGCACGCACGGGACAGCTGCGGTCGGAACGCACAGGGGGACGCGGGCCGCCGCCGGGCAACCCCAACGCGGCAGGTCGTCTGCGCCCAGGGAGCCCGCCGGGGGCCCGCTGCGGCTCCGGGCCCAGGGCGCTGGTTCCCGGGGGAAACCCGCGCAGCCCACAGCCCGGGGGGGCGTCCAACCCGACACCGCAGCCCCGGGGAGGAGCGGGCGAGCGGTGAACCCGAAACCGCCGAGGGCCGCGCGGAGAGAAACCACACGAACCACCGGGGGAGTGAAGAGAAGCAGAGAGCGCGGAGGCTGGAAAGGAGGGGACGAAGGAGGAGCAGCGGGCGGCACTCACTGTGAGGGTCGCTCTTCTCCCGGACCCCGTCCACCCGGCCGTCGGGGTGGATGCGCAGGAAGAAGCCTCCGTTCTTGCAGTACAGCCGCTTAGGGTCCTTGAAGTGGCCGGGCGGGAAGGCGCTGCTGCCGCCGTCCTCGGGCAGGGCGGGCAGCGTGGTGATGCTCCCGGCTGCCATGGGCCCTCCGGGGCCCTGCCGGGGACCCCGAGCCGCGGGAGCCGCGCGGGGGGCCGCCGCCCCCCGGCCCCGGCCCCGGCCTCCGAGCCGCTCCGGGGCACGGCCCCGGCCCCGGCCCCCCAGCCTCCCGCCTGGCAGCGCGCGGCCCCGCCCGCGGGCCCCCAGCCTCGCGCCGCCGGCCCTAGCGCGCGGCGAGCCCGGCGCCCGGGAGCTGGGCGTAGCGCTGGGTGTCTCCGCCGCCGCCACTCTCGGGACAGCCGCCTCCGAAGCTGCAGCGCCCGGGATCCGGCTGCAACCGCGGGCACCGCGTCCGCTGGTCTGGCACCGGCCGGGCCGCGGCGTCACGTCTTCTACATCTCCACCCCCGACACCCACCAACCTCCCGGGCCCCCGGCTCTCCTCCCTCCCCGCGCACCGCCCCCTACTCGCTCGGGGTTTTCTGGGGCCGGCCTCGGAGTCGGGCGCTTCGGCCACAGCACGCAAGCGCGCGGCATAAGCCCCGGGGGGGGCCCGACCTCAGTCGGGGGCGGGGCGGGGGGCGCGCCGGGAAGCCGCGGCCCAGACCCAGAGGCTCGACCCCGCTTGTCCCCCAGAAGTCGCCCCCGCCTCACCCGGGGCCACCCAAACCACGTTTCGTCTTTCTCCCTCCACGCTGCGGAGCTTTTGCTGCGCAACCAGCCGTGAATCAACTTCTAAAAGTTTAATGCAACTTTCTCTCCCATTCTTTTTCCTCGCCAGAGTTTCAAAGCAGAGAAGCTGTTTCCACCCCCAAAATAGAAGGGTCAGAAGCCAGGAAGGATTCTGTGTCCGAATAGGCTTTAAAAATCTCTGTTCACCAAAAGACAAGGGGTACGCGTGGGACATAAACTGTTAAAATTAAAGGATAGAGGCTGAAGCAGTCTACCAACAAAAGGAGAGAAAGAGGCCAGAGAAGGGGCGCGGATTGGGTTGCTAAGAAGAAAAGGTTTCCTTTCACTGACCTAACTTGAATTGGACAACGTGGTGGAAAGATGAGGCTGGGCCTCGAAGCCTTATCTTAAAAGAAGCGTATTTATATCTTAACTCGGAGCCAGCATTGCCCTAGCTAAATTGTTAAGCATTTCTTGGAGGGAGAGTAATTTTCTAGAAATCCCCAACTATAAAATTGAAGTTAATTGCATTTTTGTAATTTTCAGTAGAATATGACAGGTGCTACAAATGATTAGCAAAATATCCGTCCAGAAGACTTGCATATATTGAGTGCCTACTATGTGCAAGGCATTAGTATGTGCTGTGGGGGATGCCAAATCAGGTGGGATCTACTCACACAGTGGGGCAGATAAGATGGGGAGCAGGGATAACACAAATACCAGTAGAAAGTAATAAGGCCATGGAAGAATAAGACTAAGTGCTGTGACATTTCATACACGGGGTAACTCACCTCAGGGAGACACAGGAAATCTTGGGGAAGCGTCCAGAATGAGGTGCAAAGACAGAAGTTCCTCTTTGTATTAATAGGAACATGTTTCGTTTCAAAAGGTCATTGGTTGAGTGCATTTGTTCTTAAGTATCCAAGAAAGCCCTAACACCTGAGGCATTTCTATGATGTTAAATAGGGAGTGTGAGTAAATTCTTTGAAGCTTCAAAACCAGGCACATTCTTCTTCCTTCTCTAGGCTCCCTATATGTTCTGTGGAGGAGGGAAAAAATATCTTTCCCTCACCCATCACTAGGTTCATGGCTGAGGTCCCTATAACAAAAGACAGATTAAACAAGAGAAAAACATACTAATTTATTTATATAAGTTTAACATGACACAGGAGTCTTCAGAAATGAAGACACAAAGTAACAGGGAAACCTGTGTGTTTTTTAGGCTAGGTTTGATGAAGTTGATGATCATGGAGATTGGACAAAGGTGTGTGATGTAATGGTAATAAACTGGGGGAACTTAGCAAGGCCTGTTCAGATTCTTCACTGTGTCCCTATGTCTTCGGAGATGAGAATGTTCCTTTCTTCCAGGTATAGGAAAGGCACCTCTGGAATCAGGGTTTTATAATCTGTCTCGGGAGAAGATCCAGGGAAAGTGAGAGTAATCTTGCTTCTGCTGTTTTCTCAAATGCCAACGTGCCATATTTTGGGGTAGCATGTCCTGAACCCCATCAGTTCTCTAACATCTCTCTCTTCATTGAAAATCCATCTGTTGAGACAAATAGCTCCCTTCCAGGCGCTCTCTGTAGGTGTCCTAGGAAATGCTTAGCACTACTGTAGCACTCACTTGAACTCTGTGTCGTAGAACTTGAGTATCCCAAGAGCAAGGAGATAAAATCTAAGTCATGATATTTTCAAACAACAGCATCCAGAATATATACTAGGTATATATCCAAGAAAATTTAAAACATATGTTCACACAAAAATACATATACCAATATTCCTAACAGCATTATTCATAATAACCAAAAAGAGGAAACAAGCCAAATGTCCATAAACTGATGAATGGATAAACAAATGTATATCCATACAATAGATGGAATGTTATTTGGCAGTAAAAAGAAATGAAGTACTGATACATGCTACAATCTGGACAAACCTTGAAAACGTCACACTCAGTGGAAGAAGCCAGACAGAAAAGGCCACATATTGTATGAATCTGTTTATATGAGCTGCCCAGGATAGGCAAATCTATAGAGCCAGAAAACAGCTTAGAGGTTGCCAGGGGCTGGGGAGAGGGGATTAGAGAGTGATTGCTAATGAGTATGGAATTTCTTTTTGGGGTGGTGAAAGAGTGGTATTAGATAGTGGTGATGGTTACACAACTTTGTGAACTGAAAAAAAGCATTGAATTGTACACTTTAAAATAGTGAATTTCATGGTTTTTAAATTATATCATCCAAAAAAGAGAAAGAAAAAAATAAATGTCAAAAAAATGAGATTTTTCTCCCATAAAGTTGGGAGAAAATAAAAGATATAGTATTATCTTGTGTTGCTAAGGATGAGGTCAACCAAAGACCTCATGAACTGCCAGAGGGAGGCTAAATTATTAAACATTATAGCATTTTGGGAGGACAGATTAAAAGAGTACAAGTCTGGCCGGGCCCAGTGGCTCATATCTGGGAGGCCGAGGCAGAAGGATCACTGGAGGTCAGGATTTCAAAACCAGCCTGAGCAAAAGTGAGACCCCCATCTCTACCAAAAATAGAAAATAATTAACCAGGGGTGGTGGTGCATGCCTATAGTCCTAGCTACTGGGAAGGCTGAGGCAGGAGGACTGCTTTAGCCCAGGAGTTTGAGGTTGCAGTGAGCTATGATGATGCCACTGCACTCCAGCCCAGGTGACAGAACCAGACTCTGTCTCAAAAAATAAAAATTAAAATAAAAAAGCTAATCTTCTAAATAAATAGAGAGATCTTAAATACTGTTGAGAAAAGGCCCATGGGCAAAGCAATAAGAACAGATAGTTCATAGACAAAGAAATATAAATGGATTTTGAACATATGAATAAAAGAAAATGCAAATTAAACCTAGAATGAGATCTATTGTTCTTCTAGTGAGATGGGCACTGTCAAAAAGTTTAATAAATATAGCATTACAGAATATGAAGAAATAGGTACTCTCACCGTTGGTGGGAGGTCAAATTGGCAGTAGGTTTCAATATTTGAGATAAGCATACCTTTAGATCCAGACATTTCCTTTCTAGAAATGTATCCTACAGACATATTCATACATGTGCACAAAGATGTATGAACATATGTACTTCAACTTTGCTTGAGGTCACAAAAGACTGGAAATAAACAATATAAATGGTTATCAATAGGGGCTTGTAAAAAGAAATTATAGTAGAGTCATTCATTTAATAAATATTTATCCAGAATCTAACATTACCAGCTATAGCTCTATAATGAAGTTTAAAAAATGAAGTATATTTATATGGTATAGCTATAGAATGATCTCCAAGATATACTGAAAAAGTGAAAAATATAAGATATACTACAATATGCATAATATGCTTCCATTTTTGAAGGGGAAACAGATGCACGCACACAGTCCATATCCTTGTGTAGACATAGAATATTTCAGAAATATCTGCCCCTAGGGAGAAAAACTAGGGACTTCTCTGGTCTGCAGCCAAAGGAAGACTTCTCACTGTACTGTTTTTGTACTACTTGATTTTTTTTGCCACATGCATGTATTATTTTTTTCTACTTAATTTATTTTAAAATTCACATAGAAAAATATATAAAAATTTGATAAGAAATGGCTCAAGAAAAAAGAGACAGTGCTTTTTTTTCATTTTGGGGGTTGGTCTAGAGGCACTCAGAGTGGTTCAGCATTTCAGATACGCTCCTAGGCTTCCCTACAATACAGGCTCTAACAGAAGTAGGCTGTCCTGAACTCTGGTAACAGAGCTGTTTACCTTTACACCAAGGAGTTTGAAAAAGCATCCACATCAGCATGTAGTTTGTGCCCAGGCTGATTTCAAGGGAGTTGCACTATGTAACCTGAAGTTCTTATGAAGTTGTCCAAAATGGAAAAAAACAAAAACAAACAAACAAAACCCGTGTCAGCAGAACCTACGGTGGTTCCATGTGTGTTAAATGTGCCTGGGACTGGATCGAGCTTTCCTTATCGAGGAGCAGAATTGTGAAAGTGTTGAAGGCACGGCAGAGTCAGAAAGCTAAACTAAAAAATCAAGCTTTTATGAGTAATAAGCAACATTTCAAAAAAAGAAAACTGAAGAAGAAAAAGAAAGAAAGAACAAAGGAAGGAGAGAGAGATAGAAAAAGGAAGGGAGGGAGGGAGGCAGGCAAGGAGGAAAGAAGGAAGAAGAGAAAGTAAATGCAAAGGGTCCAGAAAGTAAAGATGACATGTGTCACCTCTGGCTATGTTCTGTGGGACTCCAGGGCACGGCTCTCCGGTAACTTCTGCACTCCTATCTTATCCCTCCCGCTGGAAAAGTGGCTGCAGTTGCATGCTGGGAGAGGAGCTCTGTAAGAATCCCTTCATCCACTTTCGCCTTGCTCCTCCAAGTTGGACTGTAGGTATTTCAGTTTCAGTTCCAGTATTAGAGGCAAACCCGAAACACACACTGTACCAGAGCCCACTGCATGTGTACAGATGAGGGCCCAGACACGGTGCACACTGCGGTACCGGAGGTGACACAGAGAGGATTAGTGGGCCCATTTCTCAAATGTTCACAGGTGCACGCTTGGAATCCTCCAATGGGAACATGTTTTTGGTTTCTTCTTTTTAAATTATTTCTTTAAAATAAAGGGATATTTTTAAATACGAGCTTAAGGCTATTTTCCGTTTGCACATTTTTATTGACAATTTGAATTAGATTTGTTTTCATTCTTTTTTGTTATCAGCTTTTAATTAGTTAAGGAGCATATGAATACAATATCTTTGTTAAAACATTTAAAGTATTACAGAGAATGGTGACAGTATCCTCTGGACTCCACCCCCAAATCCTATCACTTCTCTTCTCCTCGGATGAAACTCAGTTTGGTGTGTATCATTTCAGATTTCTTTGTGCGTTTCTATACATATAGGTACCCATGGAGAAGAAAAAGTATTGTTTTGTGTGGCTGTGTGTGTTTCTACACATAAATGGTATCATATTGTCTTTATCTTTCAGCAACTTGCATTTCAATCAATACATATCTTAGAAGTTTTTCTACATTAATTAAGTATGGATCCACCTTGTTCATTTTAACTGCTGCAGAGTATTCCAGAATATAGTATATCCATACTACTTAGCCATTCCTGGACTGATGTACATGCAGGTTACACACGTGTCTTTGCAGTGACCACCTTTGGACTTGCCTCATGTGCGTGTATTTAAGTTATTCTCCAGAGTTTTTACTCAGTAACGGATTCACTGGGCCCCTGCATGTTCCTTTTAAGAGACTTTGCCACAGGAGGGAGGAGGTAGAGAGAAAGGGCAAAAACCTTCCTAACAGGTACAATGAACACTATTTGGGTGATGGGCACACTTATAGCCACGACTCAAGCATTACAAAAGCCAACCATGTAACCAAAATCATTTGTACCCGCTTAATATTATTATTTTGAAATTTTTGAAAAACTAAATGGATAGAAAAGTTGAAAAAAATGATGAAGGTTATAAAAGGTTTACAAAAATCTTCCCTTATTATCAAATTGATTAAAATTAGATGGATTTGTTTATAAGATTTTTAAAAATTAGCTTTACCATTAATAATACACTAATGCAAAGGTAAAATTTGATTTTCTCTTTTGAACAAGATTTTCATGTGATATTAATAGAAATATTAAATAGAAATAGCAAAAGACTTTTGTTCGCCTTTTGAATAAACTGCAACAAGGAGGGGAAAAGAGAAAGAGAGACATACTCAGTCTGCCTCTTTATTAGCTTGTCTTTCAGTTTGTCTATATTAGGTCTTCTGATTATTTGGGAAACTGAGTCTCCTCTCTGTCAAAGATTAAAGTGTTTGCTCTTTAAAATCTTTAAATTATCAGTTTGGCTAAATGAATGACTATAATTTTATAGTAACCTGTGATCTTGTTTTATGACAAGTGTTTTATAATAGCAAGTGTTTTAAGCCTTTGATATTTGACAAACTTTCCAAAATCAAAATTCTAAATCCAATGTTTTTGACCTCAAACTATCTTTTTAAATATTAGAGCCCATGAAAGTCTAAGAGAGACATATTAGGCTTATTTGGTATATTAAAACCATACAGAAAGCATTGTCAAATGTGAAATGGTGTTTAACTTTCTTTGGGTTATATTTGTATAAACATGTTATTAATATCTCCAATATTATATGAGATTTCTAAAATTCTTATGTGTCTTGGTATGTGTTATCTGTAATAAATATGATTATTATGCTAAAAAAAAAAAAAGAGACATTGCCAAATTGACCTCCAAATTGGCTTTGCTGAGTTATAGTCCCACCAACAGCATTCACATCTTCACAGAGGTGTCATTCTTGCCAAAATGTTAGCAACATAAAGCTGAGAATGCTAATTTGTAGGATAGATGACAAAATTAAAATTCAAAAGCTTTTCTAACAAGTTGGAAGTTTAAGATAAAATTTGTAATGTAGAGACAAGTAAAGCTCTTCATCTAAGTTTTTTAGAAAAAGAATCAAATGGGCAAATATAGCATGGCAAAAACTTGCTTGGAAAAAAGTCACATAGAAATCACGTGGGTAGTAGAAGCCAACAGGGTAAAGTAATTGCCGAACAAGCTAACATATTTGGGCTTCATGAATACATGTTTAGTGACCAGCTGATACAAGGTTACCATTCCTCTGAACAGATTATATCTGGGACATTCTCAGCTTAAGGGGACATGGACAAGATAGATGGTTTTCGAGAGAGGGCAACAGTGATTATCATAATCACATATTGTGGTAATTGTTCAAATTCCCACGTATCATCAGATTATTTTATTCAAAGACTGAGAGTCTATTATAGCAAAAAGTTATAGAAACATTTTCCCTTCAGATCTCCAAACAAAATATCGACTTATTACAGACCCTTCCTTTATTAGCCTTTCTAGACACAGGAGAATTGACCACCATAGGGTTCTTTCATCTGTACAGCTCTAACATTCTTCATATTTCCTTGGAAATACTTCCATTTTCCCAGAAATGTTCCCAAACATCAGTAGCTTTAACCTGACCACATATGGTCAAACAGCAATGTACACCGGATTCAGAATATTATAAACTTCAACTCACCAGAAGTGGCTGATTATAGCCAGTGTTTGTTTGTGTTCAGAGGAGAGGACGGAATTTTTTTTTCTTTCATCATTGAGGAAGCATTAGCTTTGTCTGTAGTCCAAGTTTACTATACCCTCAGCCAAAACTATGACTTTGTTTGTAACTCTCCAGCCAATGACCTCAAGTCTGACCTACAGCAATCACCCTCTGGGATGGAAAAGGTCATTTAAACACCTCAGCCCCTAGTCATTAGGAGAATACGAAATTTCATCTCAACTTAGTGTTCTTAAGATTGAGGTCTTTTCACAAGGAACTCAGAAGGAATGAGTAGCAATTTTTAAAAAGTTGGAGTGGGATTTGGCTAGACTTGAAAATTTCAAATGTTTTCACAATATTATTAAAATATTTCTATGATAGGAAAATGCGTTTCATTAATTTAACTCTCCAAAACAATACACTGTATGAAAAGCTAACGTTTTGACCAGTAGTTTACTAATAGAATAATGAAGTTACAGTAAAGATTCGATTTAGAATCCACTGGAATTCAAAAAGGCTGAGCTAAAGTTAATGTTTTACTGTCCATATAGGCAAAACAAATTATTAACAGGAAAACATTTTGACTACTATAAAGACAACTATTTTAAAGCTTTAGCATTAAACATGCATGTTTAACATGCATTAAACAGCAAATAATACCGATTTCTAATTTTTCTTATTTACTTATTACAGAACATCTGGAAATCTCTGTACCTTACACATCTATTTTGAAACATAATTTGAGGTAACTTCTCTACTAAAAGACATAAAGAAGAGTTTTAAAAATTAAAAATGAGGAGCACACATCACTCAAGAGGACAGAACTCATTGTACCAGGAGCCAGATCTTGACCGTGATTGATCACTAAATTTAGCTCTAATCTTTCTGTCAGGCAAGGTAATAAGGGAAATAAGGTGTGTTCTAAACTTTGTGCTGTTGGCTAAAAGCTCACTGGAAAGTAAACTCTTTTCTAACATTAATTCTCTTATAAACCTGTTGAGCAGCTCCTTAAAAAAGGAGCAGTAGTAACATAAGGGCAAATGCCTTGATTTGTAATTTTGCAAAAGCTTAAGAAAATGTTCGTCATATTGTCTTAAAAAAAAGCCAAGGTTTCCACATTCAATCATAATTTTGTAACAGCATTTCTGCAGGGGATTAAAGTAACGCATTTCAAGAACATTGCATTCTGTTGATCTATGTAAGACAATGACAGATTTTAGATAATTTAGAAGAATATTTGAATAATATGTCCCTTAGGTCTTCTTTCACAAAGAACAATTAAGTCTTGTCCAATTATAATATATAGTTATTATTGTTATTTTTTATACATTTAAGAATGTTCGTGAAGATAAACAACAAAAAAAGAAAATATTACTGTATATCCCCAGCCAAAAATTATCATTGGAACATTTTTCTGGCCAATCCTTCATAGATAGATGGATGAATAGAGATACACAGATACAGAGCTTTTGTTTTTATAAAATTAGGTCATACCGAACACACTGTATTATAAATTATTTTCCATTTATCAATATATTATGAACATTTCTATGTGTCATTAAGTATTTTTATAACTTTATTCTTAATGTCATATTATTTCATTGCATGGATATACCATAGTTTATTTAATGTACTGTCTGTGGACATTTAGGAATTCCAAATTTTTTCATTTTATCTTACTGCTTAATTCTGATACTTTTCTTTGGGCTAATTCCTTGCTCTTAGATCCCTTTGATTTTCCTTTCACAGGACTCATTGTACTTGGAATTATTTACATAATACCTACACATTGATAAAGTTTAATTCTTAGCCTTTGATATAGAAGACACTCAATAAATACTTTTGATTAAACAAATGAATGTTTTAGGACTTTCTGGTACATTTTTATCAAGTTTATCTGAAGAAGTTCTGTCAATTTAAACCTTTCCGAAAACATCGTGAGAGTCTCTCTTCCTCCATGTTCCCTTCACCATTAGGCACTGTCTTAAAAACAATCTTTGGACAACTTGACAACAGTGCAAAAAGTGGCAGTTTGTTATTGGTTTAATTCGAATTTTAAAACTACTATAAAAATTGAACATTTTTTCATGAGTTTCTTGACATTTGTATTTCTAGTTTTGGAATGTGGTAGGCTTAAGTCTGGTAAGTGCTAGGAAACAGTCGTTTCAATGTTATCTGGAAAGTGCCTAAAACACGAACAGTCAAAGCAATACTCTCTGGTTTAAGTTAGCAGAGAGACAGGCGACAACTTTAAGCTGTCAACATTCAGCATTTTGACTTGCAGTCTAGAAAGGAAAGGCAGTCTGGCAGGGAAAGATCGTCATCTCTGCACAAAGGTGGACACTATGAGCTGTACATCTGGGGAATAGATAGGAAATCCCAGTGAGGTACCCTTATGTGTTAGTGTTTTTTCCTGCTCATCACACTCTCTACACAACATATATTTTTAAAGGAACAAAAGATAAAATATATATTGATCGTTTCTTGGTCAATTATTTTAAGTGCTTATTTTAATTTTTTTCCCCTTCTTGATGTGTTTGTTTTTCCTCAGGGTTTCCTGTTCATTTCTCTCCTCCATTTCCTGATCCACTTAGAGTAAATCCCAATGTGCACTCATATCCACCTCCCTGGGACTAAGTACTATTAATGACATCGGTGTGTAGGCTGCAAAAGGCAGCAAAAAGTATCTAACTTTTGAGAGGAGTTAGTCATGCAATTTGTGTGGCCCTGTCTTCACTTAAAGCCATCAAATGGAAAAAACAAAACAAAACAGACTACATCATTCTTACAGAGCAAAATGATACAGATTTCTTTCTTTTTTTTTTTTTTCCGCAGTTGCCGAGGAGTGTCACTTCCCTTGAGAATCTATAGTTTAATTCACACCCATAAATCACGGGTCATGTCTTCTGATGGGTGGGGGCAGTAGTGCCTAAGATCAGTTCATTCTGACATTTCCAGAAGATGTTCTTGCATAATGATAAATCACTCAAAGAATAAGTGCAAGCTGACACGGCAACACAGCTGCCTACAAGTGTACGTTCAATCTCATTGTTTGCATAAAATAAAAAAGGAGGACAATCAACCAACTCCTTTTAAAAATTAAGAACAATTAATGATATGGAAACCCAATTCTTTAAGAGTCAGGGAAAGAAGAAAGACTGTGTTTGAGGCATTGACACTATACAGTTGAGATAGTTTGTCTTACACAGGTTATGGCAGTAAGACCTGTTACTGCCCCTTGGTTCTCTTAGGAAATTCTCCCATATTGCTCCCATATTGTCCATTAACTCTTTCAATCACAAAGACCGTCTCACACCTTCTCCATGTTTCTTAAACTTATGACAACTTCCACTCTTACACGCCCCCTTGCTTTGCTTCTTATTTCACTAAGATAATGGAATTAATCAAACCAGAACTTCCTGGACTTTCTGGCATCAAAGAGCCAACGCACCTGCACCTGTTCTCATACGTTCCACCCGGCCTGGGCCCTGCCCTCTGTTATTGCGGATGGAGGCCTCCTGCTCCTCCTAAGGACATCTCCACTTCAGCGTTGGGTCACGCTTCCTCTCCTTTACAGAAGCACTTTGCTGCTGCAACACAGCTTTCTCCAGCATCAATTTTCCCCTTTTCTAATAGATCATTTTCATCAGCATGAAAATATGCATCTATTTTTCCTATCTTAAAAAAAACCCCTCCCTTCCCCAGACCCCACACCGCTCTGCAGATACTACCTCATTTTCTGCTTCCCTGTACAGCAAAATTCCTCAGGGTTGTCTAATAGCGGCCTTTTCTTCTTCTACCCATTTGTTCTGCTTTTTGAGGCTTGTAATTTCATTTATTGATTAAGCAACTTTATGACAATGAAAATAATGAATATGGGGGCCAGGCATGGTGGTTCATGCCTATAATCCCAACACTTTGGGAGGCTGAGGTAGGAGGATCCCTTGAGCCCAGGAGTTTGAGACCAGCCTGAGTAACATATTGAGACCCTGTCTCAAAAAAAAAAGAAAGAAAGAAAAATTAGCCAAGTGTGGTCACACATGCCTGTAGTCCCAGCTACTTGGGAGGCTGAGGTGGGAGGATCACTTGAGCCCAGGAGTTTGAGGTTGCAGTGAGCTATGATGACTCCACTGCACTCCAGCCTGGGCAACAAAGTGAGACCCTGACTCAAAAAAAAAAAAAATGCAAAAAAAACTTTACCCACATCCCACTAGCCTAAGACATCAATTGTTCTTGTTTTACTTGTGTACTGGCTTATGTCCTTTCTTGCACTGTTACAATCACAGTCTAGAAATATTTTTACATGCTACTCTCCTTACTTAACATTATAATTTCCTCTCTTACTACATAATTTATAGAATTAGTACTTTAAGAATTAAATTTCATCAAGTTGATTACATTTAATCAAGTATAATTCATTTCACTATCCTGCTATTTTTGGCCATTTAAGTGGTATTTTGCCAGTGTTATAAATACTGCTGTGTTAAGCACTTTGTGTACATAATTTGCCAAATAGCTTTTTTGTGAATTATTTGTTCATGTATTTAATATATTGTAAAAGAGTCTTAAAAAGTGGTATAACTATCCTATGCAGTAGTGGCTAGTATCCTATCTACTACTGATCCCATATAGCATCACATCCGGCTGGAGCCGGGATGGGAGGGTAGTTGCCTCATTATCTTCCTATTGATGCCTCACCACGGTTCCTTCAAGCCCTGCTGGCATGAGTGGCCTCCACCTTTAAGGTTCTCTAGGCCAGAAGCAGGCACAGTGTCCGTGTTCCTGCATGTCCCACGCTTCAGGAGACCACAGCACTCTCCCACGGACCCTCTGACCATGCGTGACTTTGGTGCATCACCTAATAGACCCGTGTAGTCTCAACTCAGCAAGTATCCAGCCACGGAACTAGAGGCAAGTCACCCCATCTTGCAAGCATTTCCCCTCAAAGTGCCTCTCACCAGGAATCCTGCAGTCCTCAAGGCTTAGAAGTCACCTTTCCTCCTCCTCATTCTCTCTTTATATAGACTGGGGAGGGGAGTATTGCTTGGTGTGCCCATTACGTCCTGCAGGGATATTCTGATAACTTGGCTTTGAGGGGTCTCTCTTGTGAGAGGACATTCGGTGGCCCCTGCCCCCAGGTTTGGGCCTAGCATGGATTCTGCAACTTTTGGATATTTGGAAAAGTCCCATTACAGTTAGGTATTGCTATGGTTTGAATATTTGTCCCCTCCAAAACTCATGTTGAAATTTAATCTCCAATGTGGCAATACTGACAGGTTGGGCCTCTCATTAATGGATTATAACAGGAGTGGCACTGGTGGCTTTTAAGAAGAGGGACTTGAGTTAGCACACTCATGTGACAGACACACGATGCCCTGTGCCACCTCTGGACTCTGCAGAGTCCCCACCAGCAAGAAGGCCCTCACCAGATGTGGCCCTTCAACTTTGGACTTCCCAGCTTCTATAACGGTACGAAATAAATTCTTTTTCTTTATAAATTACCCAGTTTCAGGCATTCCGTTATGAGCAACAGAAGACAGGCACCTTTTCCGAGTCCGACGTGCAAAGCTTCGTCACTCTAATTCAGGCGCTGTTCCTGTGAACAGAGAACGTGGCAGGTATCTCCGGTTTGCTTGCTGCTCTGGGTCCACTCCCTCCCTTCTGCACCCTGCACTCTGCTTCAAGAGGTTGACCTGTGTGAGTGACACCAACTTCTACTCGTGCCCTCTGGCTAGATCAAGGGGAGGACAGTGAAGTCGGTCGCAGCTCCTTCTCTGTGATGTCACCTCCGACCAGCTACTACTCCAGCTAACGGTTACTGCTCCTCTCTGGGTAGCCTCCTCGACATGACTTTCCTTCTAGGTTCTAGTAACTGTATCATCCCCTTGTCCCTTTGGTCCTAGGAGGGGTAACAGCTCTGCTGATATTAGCTCCAGTATTAACACTGCCCCACTCACCCCTTCCTAAGTAAACCTTCCTCGAATTGTCCTGTTTTCAGTTTTTTTTTAATTTTTTAAATTTTATTTATTTTTATTTATTATTCCAGGGTTTTGTGAGGGTACAAACATTGTAGTTACACTTTATGTCTTTGCCTCACCCAAATGCAGGTTAAAGGCATGCCCTTCCCTCCCTTTAGTGCTCCCCGTGTCCTTTAGTTGTAGATTTGCCCTCCCATCCCCCTAATCCCTAGAGAGCATTTCTGCCATGTGATCAACCTAGTGTTGATCAGTTAGTACCAATTTGATGGTGAGTACAAATGGATTGTCTTGTTTTTGAATGTGCCGTCTTGTTGGGATCCTGATACAATACATAATTAAACTTGATTTTCAAATTCATTCTGAGAGTATTTGCCTTTCGATTACAGAATTTCACATTTACAGTAAAAATGTATATAATTTTACTCCTCCCATCTTATTGTATATTTTTATATATTATGTCTTTTTATCTCCATTCCTTACTTGTATTAGATTGATCGAGTTTCTTTTTATTTCACTCCTCCTGTAAATTGGAATTGCCACTATTCATCTCCATGCTGCTACTCATAACTTTCCTAAATTTAACAGTTATATGTGAAAACTAAGTAATTATGACCTCCAACCTGCTCACTCCCTAACTCACATATACTTTTCAAACCTGCTAATCATGGTCTTTCAGTTCCTAATTGTTATAATTTTTGTGTGTGTGTATGAGACAGAGTCTTACTCTGTCGCCCTGGCTAGAGTGCAGTGGTATCATCATAGCTCGCAGCAACCTCAGACTCCTGGGCTCGAACAATCCTCCTGCCTCAGACCCCAGAGTAGTTGGGACTACAGGTGTAGCCATGATACCCAGTCTCCCACTGTTATAATTAAATCCATGTATTTCTATTGATATATCAAAAAGCAAATAACTTTAACTTCCTACCACATTAGATTAATAGTTCTAATGCTTCTCCACACCTTCCACTGAAATGAAACCTTTAGAACATTTAACTACCTATATCCTTCCTATCACCCGAATCTTAAATATGGATAATTATAGGATTTAAATCCCAGAGTATTAACAAATATTCCCTCACAGAATGTCTCTCCTGTTTCAAAATTCTTCACAGGGTATAATTCTGAGCTAAATATCATCATCCGTTTAGATTTAATTACAAATAAGTTTCATTATTCATCAATGGTTTATGAACCTTTTATCTTTATCTTTTTATCATGAAATTTAACTTTCACTTGGTGAGAGAATTTTCTCAGGAAGGTATATGGGTTGGATATTTTTAGAGCTCTTGCAACAGGCAAAAACTTCACTTTGCTCTCACATATGAGTGACAAATGGGGATATTGCCAATGTACAATGTACTGTGAATGTGAACGCAAATTATCTGACTCAGCTAAGGTTACAGAGAAGTCTGTTACTAACCCAATTATCTTTCCTTTGTTACCTTTGAATGTTTTCTGTTCTCTGCCTAGAAGCATGTAAGATTTTCTACTATGATGCCAGCTGGTATTTTCTAATTCCATCATTCCTTCCACATTTATTAGTTGACATTATGCTATAAGGAAAGCGTTATTTTTTTCTTCGTTCGTTTGTTCGTGTTTATGTAAATTAATATGGACTCGTGGATGCTTATTTTATTCAATAGGCAACATCTGTTTTTATCATTGTTTATTGATGGTCAGATTGTCCCAGATTTAGCTAGTGGAGGCCCAGTCAGGCTGGCTTTTGTGATTTTTTTCTTGCCATATTGCCGTCATTCTTTGAACATTTTTTACTTTCACACACACACACACACACACACACACACACACACACACACAGATGTGCGTGCACGCTCCAGGATTACCCTGTACTTTTCCTGCCCCAGACCTAGAATCAGGTATTTCTTCAAAGAGCTCTGCAGTTTGTTGTTTTGTTTGCTTTTTTGCAGAGAACAGCAGTTAGAAACTGATATCTGGACACTAGGTATGCTCAACGTCATCGCAATGACATTGCCCTCCGGCCTGCTCAACGGAAAGAGCTGGGGAATATGTATCTACAAATATGTATGTGCACACACACGTATACCTATATGATGAAAAACATAAAACTACTGACGTACCCAGCTCCGATCTTACACACTGCAGGATTTATTCCAGTTTTCTCCCTCACCATATTTGTAACTCTTTTTTCTAACAACGAGAAATCTGGTTCCCATGACTTCAACGTATTTGTTTATCGGATCAACCCCAGTGTGATCCATCTCCGCTCCCTGAGTGGGCATCTTCCTCCCCTTACTCTGCCTCCACACCCCATGGCAGGCAGCTGCCCCGTCTCGATGCTTTCCTTGTCTGACTCAGTCTCCTCGTGCCATGCTGCCACTGTCCTCATACATGCTACCGTTGCTACCCCCGCTCCATGCAGAGGCCTTTCTCATCTCTCTTGGGCTTCACCTTCTTGTACTGGGCCACTAACCACACTCCCCACGACCAAATTCTTTAGGCAAGAAAGAAAGAAGGTAGGCAGGCAATGAGAAAAAAAAATGTATCTACAAGTTTATATATACATATATCTATATTTGTATGTATATATTCCACAACTCACTCTACCACATTTGATGCCTTTTCTTTTATTGCTTATTTTGTTTATTATTTTTTCAAAGCAAGACCTACAAGCAATGCAACACTGCCAAGCAAAAAGAAGAACATAAAGAGTACTTCCAATCAGGGCCCACTTCCCAGGTGCGTGACCTGTGCAGTTGCACAGGGCCCTGTGCTCAGAAGGTTTAATGCTTTGCTGTCGTCATTTTGAAATTCTTGAAAATTTTTGAACAAGGGTCAAAAAGTTTTAATTTGCTTCTATATTCCTTTCTAGGAAAGTATACACATGTTTATATGTTTACATATTTTCAAATGAAATTATGTTGTGCATATCGTTGCTTGTTTTTTTAGCCAAAAAGTTTGTTTTATAGATCAACATCATATATCTTCAGCATTTTTGATAGTTGCATAATATTCCATTGTGTGGATGTACCATTAAGCTATTTAACTAATTACTTGTAATTGGATATACAGATTATTTCTAGCTTCTTAACATTACATGAACATGGAATTTGGGTATTAGGTAAATTTGGTTTAAAATTGTTCCTTCATCACTTAAAATTGTGTCGATTTAAAAAAATTTACCTGAGTTTTAATTTCCTCATCTATAAAATGGGGGAAATAATAGAACCTCAAAGCTATTTTTTAAAGGATTATATGAGACTCTACATAAACACTTAGTATGTGCTACACAGTGTTTAAATTTTCTTCAGCTTCCTCAGTTGTAAAATGGGAACACTCATAATATCCATCTCACAGGGTTGTTGTGAGCTATTAATTAAATGAGTTATTATATATAAAGTGCATAAAATAAGCACTCAGTAAATGTTAATAGGAGTACCAACTATAAACCAATCCAGAGCTGATTAACTGATAATGAATTAATTATCAATTAAAAGGCCAACAAGGTGAAAAAAACAACTCTGAACATTTATTTATAAATAGGCAAAAATGCTTACCAAAAAAAGTTTGCAGAAGTTTCTTTGAGCCAAATATCTGGAGCCAAAGAGCGATTATGTGGCCAAGCCTCAGTTTACTCCGGTGACTTTATGTAATGCACTGGATAGTTGTACTTTTAAATTACTAAACCCATTTTCAATCATGCCACTAATTCTATTTTTTTAAACCAGGATAATATTCCATCTTTATCTGTGTTCCCTAGAATGAAGGAAAATAATTTTCCTTTTACCAGTTCCCTATTACTCTTTTTAGTTGTCAGATATATTTTGAACTGAATTCTTTTGTTTTCAAAATTCTCCAGTAGTAGGCATTTGGGAAATTTGTTGGTGCACCTGGACCTAGGCAACATTTTCATTGCTACATATTTAGAATATCTTGAATAAATTTTAAATGGTTTCTCTCCATCCTATTCTCTCCTACGGGGTCCAGATCTGCAAGTCCTGACATGCCCCATGCAGGGCGGGCCACGGAGGAGGACTGATCTAGGGCTCCCCTAACAGCCTGAAACTGAAACCTCGAATCCCGGCTTCTTTCCACGTTTATTTCCCACTTGCCTTTCTGGCACCCTTCACCTCTGTAGCGGACTCCCCCAAGGTGGGACCCGCACTTCCCTCACCCTCCTGTCTGTGGCAGGGGCCGTGCACGCTTCTGGAAACCTCCTTGCTTCAGAGACTCTAGTCAGAGGCATTTGTTGCCTCTGGGAGGATTGGAATTATTAAAGCAGGAATGCAAAAAGAAAGACACAGTTATTGTTCAGCTTTTGTGTTTCAAGAATAAATTTTTGAAACCCACAGCTGAGACAATAGTTATGAAAGAAAAAAAAAAATCAAGACTGTTGAAAGAAAAAGTTTTTTTAGTTTCAAAAGTTTAAAGTGTCAATAGAAAAATCGCCAGACATGAAGTTTAACCTAAACAACACATTGTGTTAAAATGGGAAAAAAAACTTCAAACTTTGTAAAATAACTTAAAGAGGTTTATTCTGAGCCGAATATACGCAGCTGTAGCCTGGGGAACATGACCTCTAGAAGTCTTGAGAAAATGCGCCCCGTGGCCGGGTTACAGGTTTATACATTCATGGAGACAGGAATTACGGGTAAAATCATGAATCAATGCATGGAAGGTATACATTGGTTTGGCCCCAAAAGGCAGGACATCTTGATGCGGGGGCTTACAAGTCATGGGTGGGTTTTAGGGATTCTTTAGTTGGCAATTGGCTGAAAGAGTTAAGCCTGTAAGACTCTGAGTCAGTAGAAAGCAATGCTTAAGGGGGTCTTCGTTCTGTCATGTGCTGCTATACCAGAAGCAGGTTGGAAAGTTAAACCACACTATACAGGGTTAATACAACCTGTTCAATGAGATTTTATCATTTGTAGGCATGGCCTCTTAGAAAGGAATCTGGGCAAGAAAAGAAAAGATCAGAGTTCACTCCTCAACTGTAAAGAAACTAAACGAAGCAGCGCCAGCCCGGAGACTTGAGAAGCCTTGGCCCAGGCAGAGGAGCTGCGAGCCCCACACAGACCCTTGGGCAGCCTCACACGCTTTGTTCACCCAGCAAGGCCCAGGGGAGCAGTCAGTGCTTCCCAGGCTCTGCGAGGGTTGAGAAGGTTCTGAGAGAGGGCCAAGGGAGGAGGGAGGGGAAGCTTGCCTATAGGGCTCTCGAGGCCGGGATGCAGAGGTGCTCCAGCATTGGCTACAAATGCGATTTCAGTTAGGCCTCAGTTCATGATGGCCACCTGTGGACCAAAGGGGCTGGCACAACTGTGCAGCACCAGTGTTGGTAACTGCTGGTAACTAGAGACCTCTGGGTGACACAGTGGTAGAAGACCTGGTGTCAGTGCACCCAAGGGCCACTGAGACTCTAACACCAGGCTGGCTAAAGGGAAGCCATTTTGCTTCCAGTGTGCTTTCTGTTTGTTCCATCTTAAACGTATAGAAGTCACCTGCTGCCTGCTTACCCAGCTGCCTGGCACAAGATTAGAAAATGACCTTGAGGAAAAAACAGATCCACAGTCTGGAATAGGCTGCTGATGACAAGATCCACCAGAATACCTATCGTCTGATGACAACCATTGAGCAAGTCATGATGACTTGCACAAGGCTTGCTTTCTGCCACCAACCTCCTTTACCCCTTCCCTTTCTAAGTTGCTTGGTAAGCAGAGAAAGATGAGATGGTCTTTGAGACAATAGTCCACCATCTCCTCAGGCTGCCCGCACTTTTCCTTCACCAACACTCACCTCTTGTGTCCGGTTCGCTGGTGGTGGGCAGACGAATCTGCAACACAAGTACTCAGGACGCTGGCCCAATTCCTGGACACCTTGAAAGCTCCTCCCAGTAGACACTGTTGGGCCCATTCCATTCCCTTTATTTGACCAGCACGCCCATCACCAGCTGTTGTGAGTGTTGGCTGATACCAGCTCACAGGGCTACCCTTCTCCAGGGAACTACCCTCACCTGGGCACTGCCCAGAACTACCTGGGAGCTTATCCTCCCTCGAAATCAGTGGCTGATACGGGGCACAAAAACCTGGCCCCCTGCTTCAGTAGGGTCAATCACATCCTGAGCTCCCTGGCAAACTGCCGCTAGATTTCAGCTGAAATCTCATAGTGCTTGGTTTCTTCCCCTGAAGTATCCCACTGCCTTCATTTCTTTACAGCTTTCTGCTGAGAACACTCCCTCAGTCAATCACTGCATAAGAATCCCCATCTCAGGCTCTGCAGTTATGGAATCTGACCGAAGACACTCCCCCAAACACTGCCACTACTTTGGGGGAATGAGGAGTTGGGGAAAATTCTTGGATGACTGACGAGGTTTAAATTTGAAATAACTAAGAAACACACTGAAATGATTGAATTTAGCTGGAGCTAGCTTGATTATGTTTTGAGACATCAGATGAAAGATAAAGACTAGATATAGTTACAGAAAATTTTTAAATGTTATATTTCTTCACACCAGCTATTGTGGCCTATGAAGTATTGATCCCACTATACCCAGAAAGCCTTTTCTCCTCTCGATCAACTTCGACTTTCTTACAGCATGCATGTTATTGGCATTGTTTCTAGTTTCAAATCAAACTACAAAGACCAGAAGAGCTGTCCAAAAAACCAATACAAAAGAAAACTCTGAGCGTGGTAGCTCATACCTCCCAGCGCTTTGGGAGGCTGAGGTGAGGTGGGAGGATTGCTTGAGATTAGGAGCTCAAGACCAACCCGGGCAATAGAGCAAGACCCTGTCTACAAAAAATGGGGAAAAAAAATAGCTAGGCATCATGGTGTGTGCCTGTAGTCCCAGCAACGTGGGAGGCTGAGGCAGGAAGATTCCTTGAGCCCAGGAGTTTGAAGCTGCAATGAGCTATGATCGGGCCACTGCACTCCAGCCTGGGTGACAGAGCAAGACCCTGTCTTTGAAAAAAAAAGAAACGAAGAAAGAAAACTGAGTATATGAGCATATTTCTTTCCAAGAGGAAGAACTTTGTCACTGAATAAATGACTTCAGCTGGTCTCCAGGAGCAGGAATTGAAAGGCTAGATTCAGAACACAAAGGAGGCAATTCACCAAAGGAAGCCACGTCTCCAGTTGGCTCATAAAGAAGACTGTAAATTCTTCTTTCCAGCTGGTCATCGCACTGGCTTCCACCATGGAAGGGAGGCCCTGTTCTCAGAGTCCTCACAGTTCTCACAGATCCCAGAGAGGTCCAGGATGGAGTGCACAGGGCTTTTTAGGTTACTCAGGGTTGCACGGTGGTCAGACTGGTTTGCTGCAATGTTTTCTGTAATTGTAGGTGGCAGTGCTCATGTTACAGAAAGCTCCGCACTTGCCCTGAGACCGCATTGGAAGAATGGGAACAAGTGGTTTGAGAAGGAAAAAGAAGTTTATTACTTTGCTGGCAAAGGAGGAAAAATGGTAGACCTTCTTGTCTCAAAATCCAAATTTCCTGAACATAAGCAGAAATACAGAGCTTCTAAAGGGAGGGCCCTCAGTTCTAGGCTACTGTGTTAATGATTTTAATCTTCCCATCTAGGCAGAAGGCAAAGCCTGTGATCTCGGCCCACCTGGGGGGCTGGCGGGGCCTGGGAAGGCTGAGCTATCTTCTGTAACACAAAGAACGAAAAAATTACCCTGCCCCTCCCAACCACTGGCCTGAGGCAGGGATGCAGGTTTTAGTTCTCAAAAAGGAGTGGAGGATGTTTTAAAGAGACAGAAAATATTTTTGCTGTTTTTTTTTTCAGGCCATTCCCTCTGTTATACTCATGCTTGTCTTCTTCTCCAGACTGAAGCTTGTCAAGGTGAGCTCCAGTGTCTCACCACTTCACGCTCCCCTGTGAAGCTCAGCACAGAGATGTGCTCGCCGGCTAACTGTGTGACAGCTGTTTCTGGCATGAGCCAGACTCAAAGAGCAGCTGCAGCCACACAGCTCTAGAAGGCTGCTGAGAAGCAGGGCCTCCTTTTTCTGGTCAGAGGAAGACTCCGTTGGCTTTTCCCATTAGTTTATTAATCCCGAAGAAATTATCAGAATGTCACACTACAGAGTTTGGTCCAAGGAGTAAGGGTCAATGGGGTGAGAAGAGGGATGGTAGCAAGAAGACCTGGCAGGCACAGAGCAAGCGGGGCCCTGAGTACTGAGAGGAGAACAAAGCTCAAGCTGCCTCTGCCTCACTAGTTTGGCATCCTTGGCTCTTGGTCCCTCGTGGTGTGAGAGTCATCAGCTGGCATCGCCTATGAGGATGGACAGGAATTTTAGGAATTTTGGCAATGGCAACAATGGGGAATGGCACTGTTGACCTTTTATGAAATTTCTTTAGATACTGAAGAACTGACCAATATGGAATTCAAACTGGCCAGCAAGCTGTAGGACAGCTCTGCAGATACCTGATGATAAACATTTTAGCCTTTTGGAATAGAAATCTTTCTAAAATGTATGATATATTTGCTGCCTTTTCCAAAGAAAGTATACCTAACATATGTATCCTGTTCTTTGATTTCTCAAGACCACCATACCTGGGTGATATCTGCCCTGCACTGAATTGGCCTGCACTCTGCTATTTTTTGCGGTGTGTGGTTTTTTCGTTTGTTTACTTTTTAAGCTTTCTTTTTAATCTCCTCTTTCGCTAGTCTGTCAGCCATCACTTTGACTATGCCCGGTGTGCTTACTTGTCACAAATCTCTCTGTTTGGTTTTAACTCTTCTGAGGATTTAACCATCATTGTTAAAACCCAGAACAAGGATTGCCAACACCTGGCATAAAAGTTACTATTCTCCTCCCTGCACCCAATCAGTCACTACCCATCACTCACTAAAACCCTGGATGTGGTCCAGAATCTATCACAAAAAATGCTCCAAGTAGCTCCTGCCAATTGATTAGAGTTGGCGTGGGAGCTGAGAGCTACCTGCCATGGGATGGTATCAGCAGTCGGGTCCTGCAGGAAACAAATGGCATCTCAATCTGGGTCATTTGAAGAGAGTTTAATAGCGAGTCTACTAACAGAAGTCTGGATAGGGTTAAAGGAAGCCACACTCGGCTCCACCTGTAGTTAGTAACAGTGGGAGTCATTAGGCCCCCTTGGCCATATGAGGCAAGGAGAGGGAACGGTTGCCAGAACCTCGATTTACTTGCTGATAGGAGCTGTGGTCTGAGTGAGAGGCTGCAGCTAACTGACCAGGACCCTGCAGGGAGGGAGGCAGGAGATAAACCCCTAATGCCTCCTCCTCCAATACTCCAGTGTCCTTCAAGCGCTTCCTATTGGCTAAACCCAGCTGGAATTCAGAAGGCAAGATAGATCCCTCTGGTCCATATGGGATCAGCCTCTAGGGCACACAGCAGAGAAGTGTGGAGAGGGGACACAGGAGGCCACAGAGAACATCCAGCTCAGAGTGGAAATAGGCTTGGTAGCGTATTGCAGAACTGGAGGTAGGTGGAAGTATTGTTGGGGGATACTGGGCACTGAATGTGGACCAGTGTTCAAAGACCAGGAAAGCCTGGTATTTGTAAGCCTTCCCTTAAAAGGAATGACGTATGGTGTTAGTGTAAGTTCTAGCGTGGTGATTCAACACCCAGTATAAGAGCACAGGATTGTAGCGATAATGAAGTTTCCACACAGAGAAACCCTAGCTTGTATGGACAGTGTCAGTTTTATCTACTTGTCCCAATCCCACCCCTGCCCCTAGGGACCCTGGGGTCAAGGAAAGCCGTGCAGATCATGGGACTTCTCAGACTCATAATCATGTGAACCAATTCCTCTTATAAATCACTCTCTCCCTCTTTCCTCTCTCTCATACAAACACACACACACACACACACACACACACACGCACACAAACACACACACATATAATCTCCTATTGGTTCTGAACTCTAGAGACTAATATAGCCTCTGAATATCCTATGAGATACTGTATCCTTAGCTAATTCGATTGCTGATCAATTTAACCTTTTATCATGTCGGGGGGCATGTAGGGGGGATTTCCCGATATCAGTCTAGAATCCAAGGAGAAACATTTCTCCATCTCAGATCTAGAGGACAGTAAGATTGAATCAATTCTGCAAAACAATCAGAGTTTTCTTTGTGTAAAACCCAGAATGTTATTAAATAAGTATAATTACATGTATCTTGGCTGCTGAGGCCATTTTTGCTTCTCGGTTCTTGGCTGGGTTCTTTGTAGACGAGGGTGCTGGACGGGCTTCAGGCAGGTGAGGCGCCACTAGGTCTTCCTTCCCAGAGCTCCCACCGCAGGATTTCTCCTTTTCTATGGCTTTCACCACTGAGCCAAAAGCAGACTTGGGGCTTCCACATTGTAAAACACCTTCTTCCACCTTATTTTTCTTCTTTCGTTCACCACTGGTCCTCTTCAAAGACTCGTCTACAGCTGTGACTCCACTTCCTGACCTTTGCTCCCAAGTTCAGCTGATTACCAAGTTCTAAAGATTCTGCTTCTGAAAGGTCTCTGACTGTGAGTCCCCTTTTCCATTTCTACTTCTTGTTTTTCTGGGCAATGCAAATACCTACTAATCGATCTCTGCAGCTACAGTCTATCTTATAGTCTCATTTCAAATTAATTTTCTAAGCTGCTACTTGAGCAAGCTGTGCTCTTCCTCTAGAACCTCCAAGGGATCTGCACTGTCTTCTGAATATTGGGTTCCACTTACCTTCTCAGGCTTCTCCCCACCCTCCCAACCTCGCCACTACTTGCTACTTTTAACGTCGAGGCTAAATAGAAAGACTTGCTCATAATTCCTCCACATGTGGCTGCCTCTGTGTCATTGCCCATGCTGCAGGTTTGACATCAGTCCTCTCAGATTTTTTGTCATTTCTATCAAAATCTCACCATCCTCCAAAGCCCACACTAATGATACTTTTTCTATCCGACTTTACTGGTTTCCCCAATCAAAATGACATCTCTTGAATTCCTATATCATCAAATGCCTCATTTATGGTGTTTACCCCATTTTATATTACAATTACTGTGTGCATTATTTATTTCTTCCACTAGACTATAAGTTCCTGCAGGACCAATGTCTTACTTAATACCCCTTGAAGTGGCTGGCTACTACATACAGGGCATTCAAGATACATTTGTTGAAGGTAGTTGAATCAGGAAATAATGTTCTCTGGTAAATTGGGCACAAAGAAGCTGAGAGAGAGAGAGAGAGAGAGGAAGAGAGAGAGAGAGAGTGTGTGTGTGTGTGTGTGTGTAGAGAGAGAGATAGAGTAGGTGCCATAAAACAATGTTTCGGTTAACAATAGACCACATATACAATTGTGGTTCCATAAGATTATAATGGAGCTGAAAAATTCCTGTCACCATTTGAGTAGTAATGTTGTAGCACAACACATGGCTCACATATTTGTGGTGACGCTGGTGTAAACAGACCTACTGTGCTGCCAGTTGTATAAAAGTATAGCACGTATGATTATGTGCAATACTTGATAATAAACAACTACGTGACTGTGTTATTGGTTTATGTATTTACTAGACTATACTTTTTATCATTATTTTAGAGCGCACTCCTTCTGTTTATTAAAAAACAAGTTAAACAGCCTCAGGCAGATCCTTCAGGAGGGATTCCAGAAGAAGACGCTGTCACAGGAGACGACAGCTCCATGCGTGTCATTGCCCCCGAAGACCTTCCAGTGGGACAAGATGTGGAGGTGGAAGACAATGATCTTGCTGATCCCGACTTTGTGTAGGCTCAGGCTGATGTGTGTGTTTGTGTCTTTGTTTTTAACACAAAGTTTAAAGAGTAAAAAAGCTAAAAATAAAAAATTTTAAAAATGTAAAAAGCTTATAGAATAAGGAGAGTAAGAAAGAAAATATTTTTCTACAGCTGCACAATGTGTTTACGTTTTTAAGCCAAACCAAAAAGTTAAAAAAATTTAAAGTTTATAAAGTAAAAAAATTACAGAAACATAAGATAATTATTGAAGAAAGAAAAATTTTTTTTTATAAATTTAGTATAGCCTATGTGTACAGACTATAAAGGCTACAGTAATGTGCAGTCATGGCCTCGGCTTCTCATTCACTCACCCAGAGCAACTTCCAGTCCTGCAAGCTCCGTTCATAGCAAGGGCCCTATATAAGCGCACCATTTTTTTCTTTTATGTTGTATTGTTACTGTACCTTTTCTATGTTTAGATATGTTTAGTTACACAAATACGTACCCTTATATTACAGTTGCCTACAGTATTCAGTACAGAAACATGCTGTACTGGTTTGTAGCCTCAGAGCAATAGGCCATACCATATGGCCTAGGTGTGTAGTAGCCTATCCCTTCTAGGCTTGTGTAAGTACATTCTGTGATGTTCATCTAGGTTTGTGTAAACACACTATGATGTTCTCAAAATCGCCTAATGATGCATTTCTCAGAACGTATTCCTGTTGTGAAACGATGCATGACGTCTTCACATGCACAAACGTATTTCACACATATGTGAAGAACTGAATTAACTTCTACACCACAAATGAATTCAAGATGCATACAATTTGACGAGTGATGCAAATTTAGCCATGAGCCACTATTTTTGTCACTATGACAAAACTGATTTAATACTTTTTTTACTTTAGTTCATATTCCATTTCTTTTCATCTAAGTTGCTACGTATTTTATTTTTATTAAATGTTGTAATTGTGTAATTCAATCTAAAATACACTTTCCTGGCTTATTACATATGGTCTTTAAAAATGTAAGTATAATAGAGGCAAGTTGGGCTTTGGTTAAAATCAATAAAAAATTTCAAACCAAGTGTTTCCTATTAGTGCCAATGATTGCATATTCAATTTAATACAGCAAGTGATGAATAGAAATGCGGGGGTTTTGTATCATATATGTGCAATACCTTTTTACTTTTTCAAAAAATCTTTCCATTTCTTTTATGTAACATATTCCAAAATAAACTGATCCTTTAAATGAGAATTAAAAAGAATGAGAAGGCACTCGTGTTCTGAAACATTTTTAGTATTATTAAAAATAATTACCCACAAAAAATAAAGCCTTTTGCATAAAATATGGAGATTGTGCCATTTAAAAGTCTTTATCTCAATTCCTAGTTAAGTGCCTCCCTCTTTAATACCTACCCAAAGCAGGCAGCCAAGGAAAGAGCAAGGCGTAAAGATAAAGCCATTTAAAAGAATCATTAGACAATGAGTCATTATATAATGTCAACACTTGACCTCAGTGTGGATTCAAGAGTAAGTTCACCTTGATGGATTTTTAAAAGTGAAAGGAAGAAAATGACTAACCTTTAG
Source organism: Propithecus coquereli (assembly GCF_000956105.1). Taxonomy (NCBI): domain Eukaryota; kingdom Metazoa; phylum Chordata; class Mammalia; order Primates; family Indriidae; genus Propithecus; species Propithecus coquereli. Next base: position 2,291,509 of record NW_012148875.1, on the reverse strand, counting down.
GAAAAAAAGGATCTTTAGAGGAAAGGATATTATGAAGAATGTAGAACATTCTTTTATTGGCATTGGCTCTTCCATACTGGTTTCTTTTGTACAAGCAAAAACTGAGTGAGGATAGACTAAGGACCAATAACTAACAAGGAAATAGGTCTGTTTTGTGCACGTGTCTCTGTTTTTGTTTAGTATTCTCTGACCTTGGAGTTCTTGTGATTATCCATCCTAAAGACATGAACTATAGCTAACCCCCACATCCTTTTTTTCTTTGCAATGCATTCTGGTTTAAAAACAAATGGGTTTTCTTCTTTCCTTCTTATTTTTACTTAGGCTGATAATCAAAAATGAGGCAATGGTCGGGGAAAGCAGCACAGGAGTAAGCCGGAACTCTGGACTGATGTGAAACATATTTTGATGAACCAGGAAAAAGACACTCATGAGCATGCAGATTACTAGAAGTTGACTACATTTCAGGTGTTGGCCTTTCCTTTCTGCATGTTTAATACACAAACCGTGGGCTTGAGGCAGCAGCTCTCCTAAGCAGAGACCCCTAGCAATGCAACAGGAGCCAAACACGGACCACACTCCCTGTGCGTGCAGCTATCTGACCATTTGTTCTTGTTTTCTTTACCTTCTTTTACACACACCCTGTTTCCCAAAAGAGATTTTGTTTATAAACACTAAGAAGATAATTCATCATGGCCACTGTTTTCTTTCACGTTAAATGACATTTGTAACAACTTGAATTACCTTCAAGTATAAGATGAGATTCCCGAGGGATGTTTACCATTCTGCGGAATTTTAATTTTGTGGCAGTTTTGATGACGACAGCAAGAACAAAGAAGCGGCTCATTAACCATTGAAAACTGAGGAGAAAAACTACCTTTTAGAAAATGGGATCTTTAGAGTGTGATTTCTCATCTTTGTTTTAACACACCAGCCTCAATCTAGAGTGAAAATTTGTAATGTAGAATATTTTTGTTAGTTTTACTGAAAACCAAAACCAAAAATGTTTAACATGTTCAACCTAACTGAATAACATTTTAATTCCAATATAGCAGTTTTTATTATTAAAAAAATAGTAGGGGATAAAGGAGAAAAATTAAAAGGAGAAAACCTACATATCACAATGTGGGTTTTATAATAATATTCAGCTTATATTTATGTAATTCTTTGTATATTTAAAATAGTTTTTATATAGTTTCTTTTTTATCTTTATAACAATCATATTTACTAGAAAGGGTTTCAAACATGCAACCTAGAAGAAATAACTTGTTTAATTTTGTAATAGGGCAAGAAGAAAACAAATTAGCTGGGAAATAGATATAGAATAAAATGTTCATTTGGTGATAGGTACCCCCCCCAACTTTAAGAATAGCCAAGGTAGGCTAAGGGATTCGTAATGGAAGGCTTTAGATTTGCTTTAAAAGCAGGAACTGGCATCGGTAGATACTCTAAAAGTAGTCTCATGGAAATGCTCCTTACTTTCCAACATTTAAAATTGCTTTTAAATCTCATTTCTCCCTGAACTGTTTATATTACAACTTCCTCAAAGTCAAGAATCTTCCGAGCTTGAACAGCATCCATTTTTTTCTTTTTTTTTTAACTTCACTTTTCTTTTTCTTCTCTAAATGCATTAAGGAACTTCTTGCCACATTTGCTATAGATATAGGGGAAAAAAGAAAATGTAGATTTCTCCTTTTTCTTTTTTACTGATAATGGGCCTGAACACTAGCTTTCTTTCAATTTTCTGTGCATAGATAATACTGTCTTAATCAGAACACAAACTATCAGTAATTCTTGGGGCATGGTACAAAAGATTAATTTGTGATTTAGAGAAAAAAGACAAAAATACTGAAATTTCAGGTATTGTTATAACTTTTAAGAATCAGAAAATCCCCTCTGGTTCAACACATCAGAAACACTGTAAAAAAAAGGGAGCAGTCAGCACCTCCTTGAAGTTAGAAAAATGGAAAATGATGACAGTTTATTTTGGGTGATTTTCTTGCATGTTTATTTTCAAAAAATTATGGAAAAACAGAACAGAAAATTGAAGTTGAAGTTACCAGGAAAGAGAAACTGAATACAGACATATCTCATTTTATTCTGCTTTGCTATATTGTGCTTTGCAGATATTGCATTTTCACAAATTGAAGGTTTGTGGCAACCCTGCATCGAGCAAGTCTATGGGCACCATTTTTCCAACAGCACATGCTCACTTCCTGTCTCTGTGTCACATTTTGGTAATTCTCACAATATTTCAAACTTTTTCATTATTATTATATCTGGTACAGTGTTCTATGGTCAGTGATTTTTGATATTACTATTGTAATTGTTCATATGACACAGTGAACTTAATCTGTAAATGTCGTGTGTGTGTGTTCTGACTGCCCCACTGAGTGACTGTTCCCCCATCTCTTCCCGTCTCTTCAGGTCTCCCTCTTCCCTAAGACACAACAATATAAAATTAGGCTAATTAATAATTCTGTGATGGCCTTTAAGTGTTCGAGTGAAAGGAAGAGTTACGCAGCTCTCATTTTAAATCAAAAGCTAGGAATGATTAAGCTTAGTGAACAAAGCACATCAAAAGCCAAGATGGGCTGAAACTAGGCCTCTTGGTGTCAAAGATTTAGCCAAATTGTGAATGCAAAGGAAACATTTTCTTGAAGGAAATTAAAAGTGCTACTCCAGTGAACACACGAATGATAAGAAAGCAAAACAGCCTAATTGCTGATATGCTAAAAGTCTGGATAGATCAAACTAGCCACAGCATTCCCTTAAGCAAAAGCCTAATCCAGAGTAAGGCCCTAACTCTCTTCAACTCTAGGAAGGATGAGAAAGGTGAGAAAGCTGAAGGAAAAAAATTGGAAGCTTGTAGAGTTTGCTTCAGAAGATTTAAGGAAACAGGCCTTTTCCGTAACGTAAAAGTATAAGGTGAAGCAACAAGTGCTGATGGAGAAGCTAAGCAAGTTATCAAGAAGATCTAGCTAAGGTCATTGAGGAAAGTGGCAACAGTAACCAACAGATTTTCAACGTAAATGAACCAGCTTTCTACTGGAAAAAGATGCCATCCAGTATTTGCCTAGCTAGAGAGGAGAAATCAGTGCCTAACTTCAAAGCTTCAAAGGACAGGCTGACTCTCTTGTTAGGGGCTAATACAGCTGGTGACTGTAAGTTGAAGCCAGTGGTCATTTACCATTTTGAAAATTCTAGGGCCCTTAAGAATTATATTATATCCATTCTGTGCTCTATAAATGGAACCACTAAGCCTGGATGACAGCACATATGTTTATAGCGTGGCTTACTGAATATTTTAAGCTCGCAGTTCAGACCTACTGCTTGGAAAAGACAATTCCTTTTAAAAGATCATTGACAATGCACCTAGTCACCCAAGACCTCTAACAGAGATGTACAAGGAGATGAATGTTGTTTTCATGCTGCTAACACAACATCTATTCTGCAGCCCATGTATCAAGGAGTAATTTTGACTTTCAAGTCTTACTATTTAAGAAATAAATTTCATAAAGCGATAGCTGCCATAGATAGTGATTCCTCTGATGGCTCTGGGAAAAGTAAATTGAACCTTTTAGAAAGGACTCACTATTTTAGATGCCATTAAGAATATTCGTGATTCACGGGAGGAAGTCAAAATATCAGCATTACTACGAGTTTGGAAGAAATTGATTCCAACCCTCATGGGTGACTTTGAAAGGTTCAATACTTCAATGGAGGAAGTAAACGATGTTGGGGTGAAAACAGCAAGGGAACTAGAACTAGAAGTGGAGCTTAAAGATGTGACTAAATTGCTGCAATCTCATGATCAAACTTGAGCAAATGAGAAGTTGCTCGTTATGGATGTGCAAAGAAAGTGGTTTCTTGAGATGACATCTACTCCTGGTGAAGATGCTGTGAACATTGTTGAAATGACAACAAAGGATTTAGAACATCACATCATTAATTTAGTTGATAAAGCAGTGGCAGGGTTTGAGAGGATTGCCTCCCATTTTGAAAGAAGTTCTACTGTGGGTAAAATGCTACCAAACAGCACCATATGCTACAGACAAGTCTTTCATAAAAGGGAGAATCAGTCAATGCAGCAAACCACCCTGAATAGTCAGCAGCCATCAGCATCGAGACAAAACTCTTCACCAGCAAAAACATTACGACTCGCTCAAGGCTCAGATCAGCATTTTTATCAGTAAAGTAATTTTAAATTAAAGTATCTACATTGTTTTTTTAGATATAATTCTATTTCATACTTAATACACTACTGTAGTGTGAACATAACTTTTATATGCACTGAGAAACGAAGAAGTTCATGTGACTCACTTTATTGTGATAGTCTCTCTATTGCGATATTTTCTCTATTGAGATCTGGAACTGAGTCTGTAATACCTCTGAGGTATGCCTGTAGTGTTATTGGATAATTTGATGATGTAATATGATGTCATTTAAAAATTTTGTCATCCCAGTATCAAACTTTGGATGAAATCATCTTAATGGAAATATTAACACTGCCACTTCTTTCCCAATAGACATCAGCAATTGCATCCAGCTACCGTCAGTCTGGATTCTTTCTCTGTGTGTGTGAATGTACTAGAATGTTTTCCTCTGAGTCAGACATTGGAGCAAGCTGCCCAGCACATTTGCACAGAAACACTTAGTGAGTGCATTATTTAGATCTATTACATCTGTCTCATTTAATCATTTAATCTTATTGTATTTTGCAAATGTATAAACAGGAAATCCTGTGTGTAATGCCTTCCTCTGGTCTGTCTCTTTGTAGTATTATACTTCAAAAGTACTTGCTAGTAGTTAGATGATTCAATAAGCACCAGGTTCCAGAATTAAAAGAATAAATTAAAAGGATGGAATACAGGATTAAATCATTAATCTAAAATACTAAGGAAACGAGGCCAATAGGAGACTTATTTTCCATATTGGGGCTTATAGGAATTTCTAATATGTTGACAACACAAAGAGACAAACATGCCAAGTAAAAGATCTACTGAAAAAAATGGAAGAAAAATCTTTCTTTTTTATACCTATGTTATGTAGGAGACGCACACCATTAACTACACTAAATTATAAGCAATGGAATATTACATTGTTCCAACATGCCTGGGCATGTTTGTGAGCCTGGATATGCTCCAAGCCAAGCTCCCCATGGACTCCTGACAATTCAGTGGCAGGGTGGGGAGGTTGGGAATTGTCAGTCTTCTGTAGAAACTGTACAACTTTGGGTTCACAGCTGGGATCCCCACTACACACACATATATAGAAGCTGCTATTATGCCAATATTTATCACATCTTGTCATTATATTCTCACTGTATGTACACAAGTAGAAGTTACTATATCTAAATAAACTTGATCAGAGTCAGTAATAGGTAGAGTTCATTAATTCTACTATAATCTTAATTGATAATGTGATCTAGAGCCATGGTCTTCTAATCTCTTGATTCAGATATAAAATAATACATCACTAGGAATATGCACAGAATTCCAAAATATATTCTGTTAGGTAACTAACTGGTTGACATCCCATATTATTGTTTAATAGAACAATAATAGAGATATTATACTATTGTATAATAGAGATATTATTGATAAGCTTTAACACTCCGCCAAGGGATTTATGTCCTATTAGGAAAGTATGAGAAGTTAAACCAGGACACACATTTCTTTATGGGGGCAGGTCTAGGGATTGTCTGCAGACAATTTGGCCAGGATTCTTTAAACGGTATTGTGGCAGATTGTACTATTGGCTTCAATTCTTTGTCTTTTTTTGTAACTTGGAGCTTTCCCTGTGACTTAGTAGGTAACTCCTCCCATGAAAGGTGAAGTTGGCCATTCCCTTGGCTTGAGTGAAGCAACAGTGTGCTGGTTCTGAATGTAGACCTTAAGAGAACCTACATATTTTTGCATCTTCTCGCTATGAAAAGAGCTTCTTTTGGGTACTTGCTGCCCCTTTAGTCTGGGCCTTCGAGTAAAATACACATTGAACAGAGCTGTTCCAACCTATGCATAGACTTACGGCATGAAGTAGAGCCAATCAGGTACCACAAGCCATGGCAGTACTGCCCTAGCCACTTCATAGACCCATGAGCAAAATAAATGCTTTTGTTAATTGGCACTGAGCTTTTCGTGGTTATTTTTTACACAGCAACGGCTAATTGTTGCAATTGTGCTAGGTCAGTTTTCATCATATGGATAAATAGACAATAGATATTCCAAAGTTTTGCCCCATTTTGACCTTAAAAATATATTAAGAAAGTACCTAATAGAATGTCTGTCATTGAACAATGTAAATTCTTGGTGAAACTTTGAATAAAACAATAGTAGCAGTCATATATACATATATA
>NW_012148875.1:2280384-2281919 GCF_000956105.1 Propithecus coquereli | reverse complement strand
TTCCAATATAAAATAACCTCTACTGTCAAAAATTATCTTTGTGTCTTAGGAGACCTGCTTTGATTATAGGTTAAGATAGAATCTTTCCTGCATTCTCAAGTAGAGGAGCCTGAATATTTTTAAACTTCTCTCGATGACTCAGAGTCTTCCCAAAGCACAAATCATAAATACGCAGCTCAAAAATGAACGCTCACACAGTGAGTTCACCCCCTAACCACCACCCAGGATAAGGGGTAAGAACATGGCCAGTATCCCAGAGCCCTCCTTGTTCTCCTTCCCCGTAATGACTTCCTCCCTCTTCCCCAAAGATTAACCACGAACCCGAATTCTAACCCTTCGGTTTAGATACGCCTGTTTTTGAAACACTTCAGTTGTTTTTAGCACGTTCACTATGTTTTGCAACCATCACCACTAATTCCAGATAAACACTTTTTGGGGCTTCCATCACCCCAAAAAGAAACCTCATAGCTATTAGCACTTTGTCTCAATTAGCATGTTTTCTGTTGTGTCTGACTTCTTTTGCTCAACCTGATGCTTGTGAGATCCATATGTTATGTTCAGAAGCCAATGTGTGTTGAATAAAGCCTAAGGAGCAAAGTGCAGGTTTTTCTCGTTAATTTTGGTTCCATACGCAAGACTAGTGGTTTTCGACGCTGGTTGCATGCTAGAATCAACCAGAGAGTTAAAAAACACCGGTGTGTAGGCCCCACCCCGAAAAAGAAATGAAAATCTGGGGCATGAAAGGGATAGGCTAGGGCATTTGTAGTCTTAAAAGCTCTCCAGGTGATTCTCTTGTGCAGCCAGGATTAGGAACTGCTACCAAAACCTTACCTGATTAGAAAGAGGCTCTAATTGAAAGGATAGATTCTGGGTCTGGGAATCTGCATTTTGACAAGTGGCCCATGTGATTCTTATAAGGTAGTTTCAGAAATACTGCAGGAAACCAATGAATATTTGTAGGAAAATAAATGACTTCATCAACAGAAGTCTCTATTGCTTTCAAACAAGAAAACCCTAATGTTAGTTTAAAACATTTTAAATTCATTAACAGGAAACTATTTTAATGTATGATTTAATTAAGTGGTGAGGGAAAGATGTATTACATCTGTCTCATTTCTTTTAATTCGATGTTTAGTCCAAAGTGGAACCTATTGGGAAGTAGCCTTTTCCATCTCCTACGCTGAGGTTAACACAGGAAACAGGTCTACTTTTTTTAGACATCAAACCAGTGCTCAATACTGTCAACAGGCTGTGAACGTCCCAATTTGCTTTCATTCACAGTAGACAGTGTACAAAGAATCTTTTTTACGTCACCAGATAAACACATTGGGAAATTTTTTAATACAACTGCCAAGAAAATTGGCAAAAGAAATGGAAAAAGAAAAAAATTCAGAAAAGGAAAAGAAACTTCAAAATAATCCGAAATGGACTCCATTACATGTTGTAATATAACAGTAACAACTTCACGTTTTGATAATGCAAACATTTTGTCAGACGCTAGAGTTGGCATTCTGTCCTTGGAATGTATTTTTATT
>NW_012148875.1:2278284-2280334 GCF_000956105.1 Propithecus coquereli | reverse complement strand
TATATGTATATAATTAGAGTCAAAGGTAAGCCAGGTATTACACTAGGCATATTACACTAATGATCTCATCTAACTTTCATCAGTTATGCAAGGTAGATGGTAATAAAAGTGCAAACTCCTGTCAGTGAAGGTTGGCCACCTGATAGTTACTTAAGAAAGTTAATTTGCAAATGCCCTTTTAAGTAACAAAATCTTTGGCTGGTATTCTCCATTCTATTATTAACAAAAGAGGCTTGAAGTCAAATTGGCATAACTCTCTGAGGTTTGGAAAGCACATTTGTCAGGCCGTACTGCCTGGAGAAATAAGACTTAGTACCTCCACTTCCTCTTGCAAATACTTTCTGGACCTATGACAATGTTTAGTAGTTTCCTTAGTTTTCTGTTCCTGTGACCTGTTAGTGTCACAGTGATTTTACAGTAGCGACTGTAACTGAAGATGTTTAGTCTATTGGCATTCTTATTTACCTGAATGAAAAGCAAAGTCATATTTTACTTGGGCCTCAAGGAACCTATTTATTTCAGGTAGTCTAGTCAATTTTTCCTCTTTTGCATTGTTGTAGATTGAAAAACACAGGCACACTCTTTTATAACTCATCAATAGAAGGAGTTTATACTTTGAATTTTGTCTGTCCTTATCACATGCTTTAACAAAAAGAATGTGGTAGAAATAAAGTTGTGTGACTTCCAAGCTAGACCCTTAAAAAGCCTTCCGGCTTCTGCCCTTGTCCTCTGGGAATGCTGCCCTGAGATTGACGTTCAAGGCAGCCAGTCCAGCTTTCTGAAGATGAGAGGCTACGAGGAGGAGAACCAACATGCCCCAGCTGACAGCCATCACTGACTGCCAAACACCTGCCTGAGGCCACCTTGGCCCTTCAGCTGTGTGCCACGGCATAAACAGCAGGGAGCACCCCGCCAACCCATGGAATCTTGGGAAATGATAATAAATTATTTTAAGCCACTAAATTTGGGGGAGATTTATTATACAGTGATGTATAATCATACTTTTTCTTCTTATTCCTAGTAGCATAGTGGAAAACATTAGATAATTTGGGAAAAGGTAGTTAACTAGAAGAACAGGCAGGGAGTTCTGTGTAAATGGATCACGCAGCTTTTACTTCCCAAAGAAGAAAGGGGGGAAATGAAGAATGTCTCATTGTGGATAAGACATGAGGGACTCTGAACATCAGGAAGGTAGCAGTCACATGCAGATTATCCTCTGGAATAGGCGAAAAAGGAACATTTACTCCCTTGGAGAAAGGGAGGGGTAAAAAGGGGGTCCACTGTGGGGGAAGGCATGGGAGTCACGGTACGTTAGGGCGACTGCGAGTCTGTGCCGGGCATGGAAGATAGGAAGGAAGACTGGCAGGGAGGAGCCCCGAGAGCCTGGCAAGGGCCAGACTGTTTTCCTTGGTGCAGGCGCTTGTATTTCAGTCTGGAAGCACTGGGAAGCCTCAGAAGGGTTTTAAGCAGAGAAGTGGATAAACGTAGAGAAAACTGGATCCATTCAGATCTTCTAACTTTAAATCCAATATTATTTCTGTGATACGGGGGTTGCTTCTTCCTCCCTCCCTCCTTACTTAGCCCTTGAAGCTATTTCTTTCTTTCTTTTTCTCTTCCTTCCTTCCTTCCTTCCCTTCCTTCCTCCCTCCCTCCTTCCTTCCTTTTCTTTTTCTTTCTTTCTTTTTTTTTTTTTAACAGGGTCTCCCTCTGTTGCCCAGACTGGAGTGCAGTGGTGTCATCATAACTTACTGCAGCCTTGAACTCCTGGGCTCAAGCAATCCTTCTGCCTCAGCCTCCCGAGTAGCTGAGGCTACAGGCATGTGCCACCACACCTGGCTAGTTTTTCTTATTTTTTTTGTAGAGACAGTGTCTCACTATGTTGCCCAGGCTGGTCTCAAACTCCTGGCCTCAAGCAATCCTCCCACCTTGGCCCCCCAAAGTACTGGGATTACAGGTGTGAGTCATCACACCTGTACCATTAAGTCATTTCTAGACTCCTATTTGATTCATAGTACAACAATTAAATTCTACACTTCCAAAGAAAGTTCTG
>NW_012148875.1:2274671-2275839 GCF_000956105.1 Propithecus coquereli | reverse complement strand
AATACTACAGAGTAGGTAATTTACAAAGAATGGAAATTTATTTTCTCACAGTTCTAGAAGCTGGAGCTGGCACCTGATGAGGGCCTTCTTGCTGTGTCCTTACATGGCAGAAGAGAAAGACAGAATCCAGTCCTGAGAGCCCTTTTTTTAGCAGCATTAATCCATTCATGAGAGTGGAGCCCTTCCATTAGGCCTCACCTCCAACCCCACTGCGTTGGAGAATAAGTTTCCAACACATCAGCATTCAGACCATAGCAGCCCACATCTATTTTCCCTTGCTATTAACATCTTACATTAGTATGGTACGCTTGTCACAATAATAGTATTGATACATAATTATTGACCAAAGTCCAGACTTTATTCTGATTCCCTTAGTTATTACTTAATGTCTTTTTTCGTGTTCCACGATCCTATCCAGGACACCGCATTACATTTAGTTGTCCTATCTGCTTGTACTCCCCTTGGTTGTGACCATTTTTCAGAATTTCCTTGTTTTTGATGACCTTGACAGTTCTGAAGAGTACTGGTCAGGTGTTTTAAAGAATGCCACACACTAATAAACTTATAAAGATATCTAATTTATTACTAGATTCAATTAATGCACAAGAAAAGTTTGACTTAAAATAATTCTAGTATACAGGGAAAATTTGGCTTAATGTAATTCTAGAAAGAAAAAAAAATCTTTTGGAGATGGTTCATACTATTAAAATCAAGTCAAATAGACTTGAACAATTGGTCCTAGTTTTTCTAGAGATATAATAGTATACAGAGTAACTATGACTAGTAGTTGGAATTTTTGTCATTTCTAAAACTTGGGATTTAACTTTACTTTAACTTTATAGTGTGTCACATTTACTTCTTCCTGTCATTTGAAAATATTTTTATGCTTGTAATATGGAAATATGTATTTTATATTCAATAACTTTTTTAATAGCCACTAATTTATCACAAAAGGGGTAAGTTTGTTATTCTGGTTTGTTTGTGTTTTACATTTTATTTTCTGGCCTCTTATAGATTTATATTTTATATTCTACTTTTGAACCCATTATAATTTACTGATATGGTTGTAGTGACAACAGATCTAAGTTAATTCATTTCCATATACTGAAAAAGTTATTTCATTCTCTACTGTATTACTTGTGGTTTGCAATAAAGTAAGTCATTATAA
>NW_012148875.1:2271657-2272961 GCF_000956105.1 Propithecus coquereli | reverse complement strand
TTTGGCAAACGTATATCAGAAAAGCTTAAAAATGTCCATCTACCTATTGACCTAGTATCCATTTCTAGGAATTTATCCACAGAAAATAATCGTGAATAACAGGAAAGATTTGGTTACAAATACTTTTATGATAGCCTTGTTTATAATAGCTCCCAAGCTGGAATTGGCCTAAATGTCTGCTAGGATATGCATTAAATAAATTATAGGAAGTTATTATGATGTCATTGAAATTATTTCACTGAACTCTATTTAACAATATTGGGGAAATCTCTTACTATATTAATTGACAGAAGTAGATTATATGGCAATGTGTTTAGTTAGATCCCATTTTTGGATTGTGAAAAACACATCTACGTTCACGTATAGAGAAGGAGCCTTGGAAAGTCATATTAAGAATGGTAACCTTGGTGTGTGGGGAAAAAAATAGAAAGAGACCAAGAGTTTCTCCTGAAAATGTTCTTGAAGAATAATGGAAAAAATGAAAGGATGAATGTGTTCAAAAATCTCAGGATGGCAATGCAAATAAGTGAAGAGGAAAAGGCAATCTACGGTTAAAGAGGAGAAGAATGGGGCTTGGCTATGATGTGATAAATGAGAGTACTGAGGAAGAATGGAGGTGCCAGAACACGCGATAAAATTGGTCAAAGATAAAGTAAGATGCAAAGTAAGAGCTTGTGTAATACAACGCGATCTAGGAGCCTGGAAGTAAACCACAAACAGCACGGGCAATTTGGCGTGCCTGCTGCTTGCAAAACATGGATTTCGTTATTCCAGAAGTCAATCTAAAACAGTTTAAATTTTCTAGCCTAAATAGAAATCTAAGTTGTTTAAAAAGCTCTATGATAACATATTACTAAGTGGCCACAGGTGAAAACTCATTTAAAAATAACAAGGAAACTAGATTTATAAAGAAGTATCATTTGAAAAGTACTAAAAATTTTTTTCTTTTTTTGAGACTGAGTCTCGCTCTGTCACCCCAGGTAGAGTGCAGTGGCATCATGGAGCTCACTGAAACCTCAAACTCCTGGGCTCAAGCACCCCTGGGTAGCTGGGACTATAGGCGTGCGCCATGAAGTGCGGCTAATTTTTTTATCTTTAGTAGAGGTGGCGGGGGGCGGGGTCTCACTCTTGCTCAGGCTGGTCTCGAACTCCTGAGCTCAAGCAATCTTCCCACCTTGGCCTCCCAGAGTGCTAGGATTACAGGCATAAGCCACTGTGCCTGACCAAAAGTATTACAAAACTTTTGAGAGTATTTCTTTAAAATGTACTACATTTTTAAAATTTCAAGTTTTTTTTTAGTTATA